>NC_080049.1:13414348-13443195 GCF_026212465.1 Amaranthus tricolor
CAATATATTATTCCAAATAGTGTTGTGTGCGACGTTTCGAGCAAAAGAAATCAAGTTTGATCTACTTTATGCGGAAAAGTGCGAAAAAAACGATTAAAAACCCTTAAAATCGCAACTTAACACGTAATTTCTAGCATATGACTATAATTTTCAATTCTAACCACTTCAACGCAATAATATAGACGAAATAGTGTTATGTGGCAAGTTTTGCACAAAACAAACAAAGTTTGAGCTACTTTATGCGTAAAAAAAGCCAAAAAACGGATAAAAACCCTTAAAATCGCAACTTAACACGTAATTTCTAGCATATGACTATGATTTTCAATTCTAATCACTTCAACGCAATAATATTGACGAAATAGTGTTGTGTGGCAAGTATCGCGCAAAACGAAACAAGTTTGAGCTATTTTAAGCGCGAAAGTGCCAAAAAACGCTTAAAAACACATAAATCGGAACCTAACACGTAATTTTCTAGCATATGACTATGATTTTCAATTCTAACCACATCAACGCAATATATTATTCCAAATAGTGTTGTGTGCGAAGTTTCGATCAAAAGAAACCAAGTTTGATCTACTTCATGCGCAAAAGTGCGAAAAACGATTAAAAACCCTTAAAATCGCAACTTAACACGTAATTTCTTGCATCTGACTATAATTTTCAATTCTAACCACTTCAACACAATAATATAGATGAAATAGTGTTATGTGGCAAGTTTTGCACAAAACAAACAAAGTTTGAGCCACTTTATGCGCAAAAAAAGCAAAAAAACGGTTAAAAAACCCTTAAAATCGCAACTTAACACGTAATTTCTAGCATATGACTATGATTTTCAATTCTAACCACTTCAACGCAATAATATTGACGAAATAGTGTTGTGTGGCAAGTATCGCGCAAAACGAAACAAGTTTGAGTTATTTTAAGCGCAAAAGTGCCAAAAAAACGCTTAAAAAATACATAAAATCGGAACTTAACACGTAATTTCTAGCATATGACTATGATTTTCAATTCTAACCACTTCAAACACAATAATTTATTCAAAATAGTGTTCTGTGCCACGTTTCGTGCAAAACAAAACCAAGTTTGAGCTACTCTTTATGCGCAAAAGTGCAAAAAACGGTTTAAAAACCCTTAAAATCGCAACTTAACACGTAATTTCAAGCATATGACTATGATTTTCAATTTTAACCACTTCAACGCAATAATATAGACCAAACAGTGTTGGGTGGCAAGTTTCGCGCAACACAAATCGAGTTTGAGTTACTTTATGCGCAAAAGTGTTAATAACGCTTAAAAACGCATAAAATCGGAACTTAACACGTAATTTCAAGCGTATGACTGTGATTTTAAATTCCGAGCACTTCAACACAATAATATATACGAAATAGTGTTGTGTGCCAAGTTTCCTGCAAACTAAACAGAGTTTGAGCTACTTTATGCGCAAAAGTGCCAAAAACACTTAAAAACCCTTAATATCGCAACTTAACATGTAATTTCTAGCATACGACAATGATTTTCAATTCTATCCACTTCAACACAATAATATATTCCAAATAGTGTTGTGTACCATGTTTCATGCAAAACAAAAAAAGTTTGAGCTACATTATGCGCAAAAGTGCCAAAAACGGTTAAAAACCCATAAAATCGCAACTTAACACGTAATTTCTAGCATATGACTATGATTTTCAATTCTAACCACTTGAACGCAATAATATAGACAAAAAAGTGTTGTGTGGCAAGTTTCGCGCAAAATAAAACAAGTTTGAGCTACTTTAAGCGCGAAAGTGCCAAAAACGCTTAAAAACGCATAAAATCGGAACTTAACGCGTAATTACTAACATATGACTATAATTTTCAATTGTAACCACTTCAACACAATAATTTATACCAAATAATGTTCAGTGCCATGTTTCGTGCTAAACAAACCAAGTTTGAGCTACTTTATGCGCAAAAGTGCCAAAAACGGTTAAAAACTCATAAAATCGCAACTTAACACGTAATTTCTAGCATATGACTATGATTTTCAATTCTAACCACTTGAACGCAATAATATAGACAAAATAGTATTGTGTGGCAAGTTTCGCGCAAAATAAAACAAGTTTGAGCTATTTTAAGCGCGAAAGTGCCAAAAACGCTTAAAAACGCATAAAATCGGAACTTAACGCGTAATTACTAACATATGACTATGATTTTCAATTATAAGCACTTCAACACAATAATTTATACCAAATAATTTTCAGTGCCATGTTTTGTGCTAAACAAACCAAGTTTGAGCTACTTTATGCGCAAAAGTGCCAAAAACACTTAAAAACGCATAAAATCGCAATTTAACACGTAATTTCTAACATATGACTATGATTTTCAATTCTAACCACTTCAACGCAATATATTATTCCAAATTGTGTTGTGTGCGAAGTTTCGAGCAAAAGAAACCAAGTTAGATCTACTTTATGCGCAAAAGTGCGAAAAACGATAAAAAACCCTTAAAATCGCAACTTAACACGTAATTTCTAGCATATGACTATAATTTTCAATTCTAACCACTTCAACGCAATAATATTGACGAAATAGTGTTATGCGGCAAGTTTTGCACAAAACAAACAAAGTTTGAGCGACTTTATGCGCAAAAAAGCCAAAAACGTTTAAAAACCCTTAAAATCGCAACTTAACACGTAATTTCTAGCATATGACGATGATTTTCAATTCTAACCACTTCAACGCAATAATATAGACGAAATAGTGTTGTGTGGCAAGTTTCGCGCAAAACGAAACAAGTTTGAGCTATTTTAAGCGCAAAAGTGCCAAAAAAGCTTAAAAACACATAAAATCAGAACTTAACACGAAATTTCTAGCATAAGAATATGATTTTCAATTCTAACCACTTCAACACAATAATATATTCCAAATAGTGTTGTGTACCATGTTCCATGCAAAACAAACAAAGTTTGAGCTACATTATGCGAAAAAGTGCCACAAACGGTTAAAAACCCTTAAAATCGCAACTTAACACGTAATTTCTAGCATATGACTATGATTTTAAATTCTAACCACTTCAACGCAATAATATAGACGAAATAGTTTTGTGTGGCAAGTTTCGCGCAAAACAAAACAAGTTTGAGCTAATTTAAGCGCGAATGTGTCAAAAACGCATAAAAACGCATAAAATCGGAACTTAACGCGTAATTACTAACATATGACTATGATTTTCAATTGTAACC
This sequence comes from Amaranthus tricolor, assembly GCF_026212465.1. NCBI lineage: Eukaryota > Viridiplantae > Streptophyta > Magnoliopsida > Caryophyllales > Amaranthaceae > Amaranthus > Amaranthus tricolor. The sequence goes on from NC_080049.1 coordinate 13,417,567, forward strand.
ACTTCAACACAACAATAAATACCAAATAATGTTCAGTGCCAAGTTTCGTGCTAAACAAACCAAGTTTGAGCTACATTATGCGCAAAAGTGCCAAAAACGGTTAAAAACCCATAAAATCGCAACTTAACACGTAATTTCTAGCATATGACTATGATTTTCAATTCTAACCACTTGAACGCAATAATATAGACAAAATAGTGTTGTGTGGCAAGTTTCGCGCAAAATAAAACAAGTTTTTATGCGCGAAAGTCCCAAAAACGCTTAAAAACGCATAAAATTTGAACTTAACGCGTAATTACTAACATATGACTATGATTTTCAATTGTAACCACTTCAACACAATAATATATACCATATAATGTTCAGTGCCAAGTTTCGTGCTAAACAAACCAAGTTTGAGCTACATTATGCGCAAAATTGCCAAAAACGGTTAAAAACTCATAAAATCGCAACTTAACACGTAATTTCTAGCATATGACTATGATTTTCAATTCTAACCACTTGAACGCAATAATATCGACAAAATAGTATTGTGTGGCAAGTTTCGCGCAAAATAAAACAAGTTTGAGCTACTTTAAGCGCGAAAGTGCCAAAAACGCTTAAAAACGCATAAAATCGGAACTTAACGCGTAATTACTAACATATGACTATGATTTTCAATTGTAACCACTTCAACACAATAATTTATACCAAATAATGTTCAGTGCCATGTTTCGTGCTAAACAAACCAAGTTTGAGCTACTTTATGCGCAAAAGTGCCAAAAACGCTTAAAAACGCTTAAAATCGCAATTTAACACGTAATTTCTAGCATATGACTATGATTTTCAATTCTAACAACTTCAACGCAATATATTATTCCAAATAGTGTTGTGTGCGAAGTTTTGAGCAAAACAAACCAAGTTAGATCTACTTTATGCGCAAAAGTGCGAAAAACGATAAAAAAACCCTTAATATCGCAACTTAACACGTAACTTCTAGCATATGACTATAATTTTCAATTCTAACCACTTCAACGCAATAATATAGACGAAATAGTGTTATGCGGCAAGTTTTGCGCAAAACAAACAAAGTTTGAGCTACTTTATGCGCAAAAAAGCCAAAAACATTTAAAAACCCTTAAAATCGCAACTTAACACGTAATTTCTAGCATATGACGATGATTTTCAATTCTAACCACTTCAACGCAATAATATAGACGAAATAGTGTTGTGTGGCAAGTTTCGCGCAAAACGAAACAAGTTTGAGCTATTTTAAGCGCAAAAGTGCCAAAAAAGCTTAAAAACACATAAAATCAGAACTTAACACGAAATTTCTAGCATAAGAATATGATTTTCAATTCTAACCGCTTCAACACAATAATATATTCCAAATAGTGTTGTGTACCATGTTCCATGCAAAACAAACAAAGTTTGATCTACTTTATGCGCAAAAGTGCGAAAAACGATTAATAACCCTTAAAATCGCAACTTAACACGTAATTTCTAGCATATGACTATGATTTTCAATTCTAACCACTTCAACGCAATAATATAGACGAAATAGTTTTGTGTGGCAAGTTTCGCGCAAAACAAAACAAGTTTGAGCTAATTTAAGCGCGAAAGTGTCAAAAACGCTTAAAAACGCATAAAATCGGAATTTAACGCGTAATTACTAACATATGACTATGATTTTCAATTGTAACCACTTCAACACAATAATATATACCAAATAATGTTCAGTGCCAAGTTTCGTGCTAAACAAACCAAGTTTGAGCTACATTATGCGCAAAAGTGCCAAAAACGGTTAAAAACTCATAAAATCGCAACTTAACACATAATATCTATCATATGACTATGATTTTAAATTCTAACCACTTGAACGCAATAATATAGACAAAATAGTGTTGTGTGGCAAGTTTCGCGCAAAATAAAACAAGTTTGAGCTACTTTAAGCGCGAAAGTGCCAAAAACGCTTAAAAACGCATAAAATCGGAACTTAACGCGTAATTACTAACATATGACTATGATTTTCAATTGTAACCACTTCAACACAATAATTTATACCAAATAATGTTCAGTGCCATGTTTCGTGCTAAACAAACCAAGTTTGAGCTACTTTATGCGCAAAAGTGCCAAAAACGCTTAAAAACGCATAAAATCGCAATTTAACACGTAATTTCTAGCATATGACTATGATTTTCAATTCTAACCACTTCAACGCAATATATTATTCCAAATAGTGTTGTGTGCGAAGTTTCGAGCAAAAGAAACCAAGTTAGATCTACTTTATGCGCAAAAGTGCGAAAAACGATTAAAAACCCTTAAAATCCCAACTTAACACGTAATTTCTAGCATATGACTATAATTTTCAATTCTAACTACTTCAACGCAATAATATAGACGAAATAGTGTTATGTGGCAAGTTTTGCAAAAAACAAACAAAGTTTGAGCTACTTTATGCGCAAAAAAGCCAAAAACGGTTAAAAACCCTTAAAATCGCAACTTAACACGTAATTTCTAGCATATGACTATGATTTTCTATTCTAACCACTTCAACGCAATAATATTGACGAAATAGTGTTGTGTGGCAAGTATCGCGCAAAACGAAACAAGTTTGAGCTATTTTAAGCGCAAAAGTGCTAAAAACATTTAAAAACACATAAAATCGGAACCTAACACGTAATTTCTAGCATATGACTATGATTTTAAATTCTAACCACTTCAACACAATAATATATACCAAATAATGTTCAGTGCCAAGTTTCGTGCTAAACAAACCAAGTTTGAGCTACATTATGCGCAAAAGTGCCAAAAACGGTTAAAAACTCATAAAATCGCAACTTAACACGTAATTTCTAGCATATGACTATGATTTTAAATTCTAACCACTTGAACGCAATAATATAGACAAAATAGTATTGTGTGGCAAGTTTCGCGCAAAATAAAACAAGTTTGAGCTACTTTAAGCGCGAAAGTGCCAAAAACGCTTAAAAACGCATAAAATCGGAACTTAACGCGTAATTACTAACATATGACTATGATTTTCAATTGTAACCACTTCAACACAATAATTTATACCAAATAATGTTCAGTGCCATGTTTCGTGCTAAACAAACCAAGTTTGAGCTACTTTATGCGCAAAAGTGCCAAAAACGCTTAAAAACGCATAAAATCGCAATTTAACACGTAATTTCTAGCATATGACTATGATTTTCAATTCTAACCACTTCAACGCAATATATTATTCCAAATAGTGTTGTGTGCGAAGTTTCGAGCAAAAGAAACCAAGTTAGATCTACTTTATGCGCAAAAGTGCGAAAAACGATTAAAAACCCTTAAAATCGCAACTTAACACGTAATTTCTAGCATATGACTATAATTTTCAATTCTAACTACTTCAACGCAATAATATAGACGAAATAGTGTTATGCGGCAAGTTTTGCAAAAAACAAACAAAGTTTGAGCTACTTTATGCGCAAAAAAGCCAAAAACGGTGAAAAACCCTTAAAATCGCAACTTAACACGTAATTTCTAGCATATGACTATGATTTTCAATTCTAACCACTTCAACGCAATAATATAGACGAAATAGTGTTGTGTGGCAAGTTTCGCGCAAAACGAAACAAGTTTGAGCTATTTTAAGCGCAAAAGTGCCAAAAAAATTTAAAAACACATAAAATCGGAACTTAACACGTAATTTCTAGCATAAGACTATGATTTTCAATTCTAACCACTTCAACGCAATATATTATTCCAAATAGTGTTGTGTGCGATGTTTCGAGAAAAAGAAACCAAGTTAGATCTACTTTATGCGCAAAAGTGCGAAAAACGATTAAAAACCCTTAAAATCGCAACTTAACACGTAATTTCTAGCATATGACTATAATTTTCAATTCTAACCACTTCAACGCAATAATATAGACGAAATTTTGTTATGTGGCAAGTTTTGCACAAAACAAACAAAGTTTGAGCTACTTTATGCGCAAAAAAGCCAAAAACGGTAAAAAAAACCCTTAAAATCGCAACTTAACACTTAATTTCTAGCACATGACTATGATTTTCAATTCTAACCACTTCAACGCAATAATATAGACGAAATAGTGTTGTGTGGCAAGTTTCGCGCAAAACGAAACAAGTTTGAGCTATTTTAAGCGCAAAAGTGCCAAAAAAGCTTAAAAACACATAAAATCAGAACTTAACATGTAATTTCTAGCATAAGACTATGATTTTCAATTCTAACCACTTCAACGCAATATATTATTCCAAATAGTGTTGTGTGCGAAGTTTCGAGCAAAAAAAACCAAGTTTGATCTACTTTATGCGCAAAAGTGCGAAAAACGATTAATAACCCTTAAAATCGCAACTTAACACGTAATTTCTAGCATATGACTATGATTTTCAATTCTAACCACTTCAACGCAATAATATAGACGAAATAGTTTTGTGTGGCAAGTTTCGCGCAAAACAAAACAAGTTTGAGCTAATTTAAGCGCGAAAGTGTCAAAAACGCTTAAAAACGCATAAAATCGGAATTTAACGCGTAATTACTAACATATGACTATGATTTTCAATTGTAACCACTTCAACACAATAATATATACCAAATAATGTTCAGTGCCAAGTTTCGTGCTAAACAAACCAAGTTTGAGCTACATTATGCGCAAAAGTGCCAAAAACGGTTAAAAACTCATAAAATCGCAACTTAACACATAATATCTATCATATGACTATGATTTTAAATTCTAACCACTTGAACGCAATAATATAGACAAAATAGTGTTGTGTGGCAAGTTTCGCGCAAAATAAAACAAGTTTCAGCTACTTTAAGCGCGAAAGTGCCAAAAACGCTTAAAAACGCATAAAATCGGAACTTAACGCGTAATTACTAACATATGACTATGATTTTCAATTGTAACCACTTCAACACAATAATTTATACCAAATAATGTTCAGTGCCATGTTTCGTGCTAAACAAACCAAGTTTGAGCTACTTTATGCGCAAAAGTGCCAAAAACGCTTAAAAACGCATAAAATCGCAATTTAACACGTAATTTCTAGCATATGACTATGATTTTCAATTCTAACCACTTCAACGCAATATATTATTCCAAATAGTGTTGTGTGCGAAGTTTCGAGCAAAAGAAACCAAGTTAGATCTACTTTATGCGCAAAAGTGCGAAAAACGATTAAAAACCCTTAAAATCCCAACTTAACACGTAATTTCTAGCATATGACTATAATTTTCAATTCTAACTACTTCAACGCAATAATATAGACGAAATAGTGTTATGTGGCAAGTTTTGCAAAAAACAAACAAAGTTTGAGCTACTTTATGCGCAAAAAAGCCAAAAACGGTTAAAAACCCTTAAAATCGCAACTTAACACGTAATTTCTAGCATATGACTATGATTTTCTATTCTAACCACTTCAACGCAATAATATTGACGAAATAGTGTTGTGTGGCAAGTATCGCGCAAAACGAAACAAGTTTGAGCTATTTTAAGCGCGAAAGTGCTAAAAACATTTAAAAACACATAAAATCGGAACCTAACACGTAATTTCTAGCATATGACTATGATTTTAAATTCTAACCACTTCAACACAATAATATATACCAAATAATGTTCAGTGCCAAGTTTCGTGCTAAACAAACCAAGTTTGAGCTACATTATGCGCAAAAGTGCCAAAAACGGTTAAAAACTCATAAAATCGCAACTTAACACGTAATTTCTAGCATATGACTATGATTTTAAATTCTAACCACTTGAACGCAATAATATAGACAAAATAGTATTGTGTGGCAAGTTTCGCGCAAAATAAAACAAGTTTGAGCTACTTTAAGCGCGAAAGTGCCAAAAACGCTTAAAAACGCATAAAATCGGAACTTAACGCGTAATTACTAACATATGACTATGATTTTCAATTGTAACCACTTCAACACAATAATTTATACCAAATAATGTTCAGTGCCATGTTTCGTGCTAAACAAACCAAGTTTGAGCTACTTTATGCGCAAAAGTGCCAAAAACGCTTAAAAACGCATAAAATCGCAATTTAACACGTAATTTCTAGCATATGACTATGATTTTCAATTCTAACCACTTCAACGCAATATATTATTCCAAATAGTGTTGTGTGCGAAGTTTCGAGCAAAAGAAACCAAGTTAGATCTACTTTATGCGCAAAAGTGCGAAAAACGATTAAAAACCCTTAAAATCGCAACTTAACACGTAATTTCTAGCATATGACTATAATTTTCAATTCTAACTACTTCAACGCAATAATATAGACGAAATAGTGTTATGCGGCAAGTTTTGCAAAAAACAAACAAAGTTTGAGCTACTTTATGCGCAAAAAAGCCAAAAACGGTGAAAAACCCTTAAAATCGCAACTTAACACGTAATTTCTAGCATATGACTATGATTTTCAATTCTAACCACTTCAACGCAATAATATAGACGAAATAGTGTTGTGTCGCAAGTTTCGCGCAAAACGAAACAAGTTTGAGCTATTTTAAGCGCAAAAGTGCCAAAAAAATTAAAAAACACATAAAATCGGAACTTAACACGTAATTTCTAGCATAAGACTATGATTTTCAATTCTAACCACTTCAACGCAATATATTATTCCAAATAGTGTTGTGTGCGATGTTTCGAGAAAAAGAAACCAAGTTAGATCTACTTTATGCGCAAAAGTGCGAAAAACGATTAAAAACCCTTAAAATCGCAACTTAACACGTAATTTCTAGCATATGACTATAATTTTCAATTCTAACCACTTCAACGCAATAATATAGACGAAATTTTGTTATGTGGCAAGTTTTGCACAAAACAAACAAAGTTTGAGCTACTTTATGCGCAAAAAAGCCAAAAACGGTAAAAAAAACCCTTAAAATCGCAACTTAACACTTAATTTCTAGCACATGACTATGATTTTCAATTCTAACCACTTCAACGCAATAATATAGACGAAATAGTGTTGTGTGGCAAGTTTCGCGCAAAACGAAACAAGTTTGAGCTATTTTAAGCGCAAAAGTGCCAAAAAAGCTTAAAAACACATAAAATCAGAACTTAACATGTAATTTCTAGCATAAGACTATGATTTTCAATTCTAACCACTTCAACGCAATATATTATTCCAAATAGTGTTGTGTGCGAAGTTTCGAGCAAAAAAAAACCAAGTTTGATCTACTTTATGCGCAAAAGTGCGAAAAACGATTAATAACCCTTAAAATCGCAACTTAACACGTAATTTCTAGCATATGACTATGATTTTCAATTCTAACCACTTCAACGCAATAATATAGACGAAATAGTTTTGTGTGGCAAGTTTCGCGCAAAACAAAACAAGTTTGAGCTAATTTAAGCGCGAAAGTGTCAAAAACGCTTAAAAACGCATAAAATCGGAACTTAACGCGTAATTACTAACATATGACTATGATTTTCAATTGTAACCACTTCAACACAATAATATATACCAAATAATGTTCAGTGCCAAGTTTCGTGCTAAACAAACCAAGTTTGAGCTACATTATGCGCAAAAGTGCCAAAAACGGTTAAAAACTCATAAAATCGCAACTTAACACATAATATCTATCATATGACTATGATTTTAAATTCTAACCACTTGAACGCAATAATATAGACAAAATAGTGTTGTGTGGCAAGTTTCGCGCAAAATAAAACAAGTTTCAGCTACTTTAAGCGCGAAAGTGCCAAAAACGCTTAAAAACGCATAAAAATCGGAACTTAACGCGTAATTACTAACATATGACTATGATTTTCAATTGTAACCACTTCAACACAATAATTTATACCAAATAATGTTCAGTGCCATGTTTCGTGCTAAACAAACCAAGTTTGAGCTACTTTATGCGCAAAAGTGCCAAAAACGCTTAAAAACGCATAAAATCGCAATTTAACACGTAATTTCTAGCATATGACTATGATTTTCAATTCTAACCACTTCAACGCAATATATTATTCCAAATAGTGTTGTGTGCGAAGTTTCGAGCAAAAGAAACCAAGTTAGATCTACTTTATGCGCAAAAGTGCGAAAAACGATTAAAAACCCTTAAAATCCCAACTTAACACGTAATTTCTAGCATATGACTATAATTTTCAATTCTAACTACTTCAACGCAATAATATAGACGAAATAGTGTTATGTGGCAAGTTTTGCAAAAAACAAACAAAGTTTGAGCTACTTTATGCGCAAAAAAGCCAAAAACGGTTAAAAACCCTTAAAATCGCAACTTAACACGTAATTTCTAGCATATGACTATGATTTTCTATTCTAACCACTTCAACGCAATAATATTGACGAAATAGTGTTGTGTGGCAAGTATCGCGCAAAACGAAACAAGTTTGAGCTATTTTAAGCGCGAAAGTGCTAAAAACATTTAAAAACACATAAAATCGGAACCTAACACGTAATTTCTAGCATATGACTATGATTTTAAATTCTAACCACTTCAACACAATAATATATACCAAATAATGTTCAGTGCCAAGTTTCGTGCTAAACAAACCAAGTTTGAGCTACATTATGCGCAAAAGTGCCAAATACGGTTAAAAACTCATAAAATCGCAACTTAACACGTAATTTCTAGCATATGACTATGATTTTAAATTCTAACCACTTGAACGCAATAATATAGACAAAATAGTATTGTGTGGCAAGTTTCGCGCAAAATAAAACAAGTTTGAGCTACTTTAAGCGCGAAAGTGCCAAAAACGCTTAAAAACGCATAAAATCGGAACTTAACGCGTAATTACTAACATATGACTATGATTTTCAATTGTAACCACTTCAACACAATAATTTATACCAAATAATGTTCAGTGCCATGTTTCGTGCTAAACAAACCAAGTTTGAGCTACTTTATGCGCAAAAGTGCCAAAAACGCTTAAAAACGCATAAAATCGCAATTTAACACGTAATTTCTAGCATATGACTATGATTTTCAATTCTAACCACTTCAACGCAATATATTATTCCAAATAGTGTTGTGTGCGAAGTTTCGAGCAAAAGAAACCAAGTTAGATCTACTTTATGCGCAAAAGTGCGAAAAACGATTAAAAACCATTAAAATCGCAACTTAACACGTAATTTCTAGCATATGACTATAATTTTCAATTCTAACTACTTCAACGCAATAATATAGACGAAATAGTGTTATGCGGCAAGTTTTGCAAAAAACAAACAAAGTTTGAGCTACTTTATGCGCAAAAAAGCCAAAAACGGTGAAAAACCCTTAAAATCGCAACTTAACACGTAATTTCTAGCATATGACTATGATTTTCAATTCTAACCACTTCAACGCAATAATATAGACGAAATAGTGTTGTGTCGCAAGTTTCGCGCAAAACGAAACAAGTTTGAGCTATTTTAAGCGCAAAAGTGCCAAAAAAATTTAAAAACACATAAAATCGGAACTTAACACGTAATTTCTAGCATAAGACTATGATTTTCAATTCTAACCACTTCAACGCAATATATTATTCCAAATAGTGTTGTGTGCGATGTTTCGAGAAAAAGAAACCAAGTTAGATCTACTTTATGCGCAAAAGTGCGAAAAACGATTAAAAACCCTTAAAATCGCAACTTAACACGTAATTTCTAGCATATGACTATAATTTTCAATTCTAACCACTTCAACGCAATAATATAGACGAAATTTTGTTATGTGGCAAGTTTTGCACAAAACAAACAAAGTTTGAGCTACTTTATGCGCAAAAAAGCCAAAAACGGTAAAAAAACCCTTAAAATCGCAACTTAACACTTAATTTCTAGCACATGACTATGATTTTCAATTCTAACCACTTCAACGCAATAATATAGACGAAATAGTGTTGTGTGGCAAGTTTCGCGCAAAACGAAACAAGTTTGAGCTATTTTAAGCGCAAAAGTGCCAAAAAAGCTTAAAAACACATAAAATCAGAACTTAACATGTAATTTCTAGCATAAGACTATGATTTTCAATTCTAACCACTTCAACGCAATATATTATTCCAAATAGTGTTGTGTGCGAAGTTTCGAGCAAAAGAAACCAAGTTTGATCTACTTTATGCGCAAAAGTGCGAAAAAACGATTAATAACCCTTAAAATCGCAACTTAACACGTAATTTCTAGCATATGACTATGATTTTCAATTCTAACCACTTCAACGCAATAATATAGACGAAATAGTTTTGTGTGGCAAGTTTCGCGCAAAACAAAACAAGTTTGAGCTAATTTAAGCGCGAAAGTGTCAAAAACGCTTAAAAACGCATAAAATCGGAACTTAACGCGTAATTACTAACATATGACTATGATTTTCAATTGTAACCACTTCAACACAATAATATATACCAAATAATGTTCAGTGCCAAGTTTCGTGCTAAACAAACCAAGTTTGAGCTACATTATGCGCAAAAGTGCCAAAAACGGTTAAAAACTCATAAAATCGCAACTTAACACATAATATCTATCATATGACTATGATTTTAAATTCTAACCACTTGAACGCAATAATATAGACAAAATAGTGTTGTGTGGCAAGTTTCGCGCAAAATAAAACAAGTTTCAGCTACTTTAAGCGCGAAAGTGCCAAAAACGCTTAAAAACGCATAAAATCGGAACTTAACGCGTAATTACTAACATATGACTATGATTTTCAATTGTAACCACTTCAACACAATAATTTATACCAAATAATGTTCAGTGCCATGTTTCGTGCTAAACAAACCAAGTTTGAGCTACTTTATGCGCAAAAGTGCCAAAAACGCTTAAAAACGCATAAAATCGCAATTTAACACGTAATTTCTAGCATATGACTATGATTTTCAATTCTAACCACTTCAACGCAATATATTATTCCAAATAGTGTTGTGTGCGAAGTTTCGAGCAAAAGAAACCAAGTTAGATCTACTTTATGCGCAAAAGTGCGAAAAACGATTAAAAACCCTTAAAATCCCAACTTAACACGTAATTTCTAGCATATGACTATAATTTTCAATTCTAACTACTTCAACGCAATAATATAGACGAAATAGTGTTATGTGGCAAGTTTTGCAAAAAACAAACAAAGTTTGAGCTACTTTATGCGCAAAAAAGCCAAAAACGGTTAAAAACCCTTAAAATCGCAACTTAACACGTAATTTCTAGCATATGACTATGATTTTCTATTCTAACCACTTCAACGCAATAATATTGACGAAATAGTGTTGTGTGGCAAGTATCGCGCAAAACGAAACAAGTTTGAGCTATTTTAAGCGCGAAAGTGCTAAAAACATTTAAAAACACATAAAATCGGAACCTAACACGTAATTTCTAGCATATGACTATGATTTTAAATTCTAACCACTTCAACACAATAATATATACCAAATAATGTTCAGTGCCAAGTTTCGTGCTAAACAAACCAAGTTTGAGCTACATTATGCGCAAAAGTGCCAAAAACGGTTAAAAACTCATAAAATCGCAACTTAACACGTAATTTCTAGCATATGACTATGATTTTAAATTCTAACCACTTGAACGCAATAATATAGACAAAATAGTATTGTGTGGCAAGTTTCGCGCAAAATAAAACAAGTTTGAGCTACTTTAAGCGCGAAAGTGCCAAAAACGCTTAAAAACGCATAAAATCGGAACTTAACGCGTAATTACTAACATATGACTATGATTTTCAATTGTAACCACTTCAACACAATAATTTATACCAAATAATGTTCAGTGCCATGTTTCGTGCTAAACAAACCAAGTTTGAGCTACTTTATGCGCAAAAGTGCCAAAAACGCTTAAAAACGCATAAAATCGCAATTTAACACGTAATTTCTAGCATATGACTATGATTTTCAATTCTAACCACTTCAACGCAATATATTATTCCAAATAGTGTTGTGTGCGAAGTTTCGAGCAAAAGAAACCAAGTTAGATCTACTTTATGCGCAAAAGTGCGAAAAACGATTAAAAACCCTTAAAATCGCAACTTAACACGTAATTTCTAGCATATGACTATAATTTTCAATTCTAACTACTTCAACGCAATAATATAGACGAAATAGTGTTATGCGGCAAGTTTTGCAAAAAACAAACAAAGTTTGAGCTACTTTATGCGCAAAAAAGCCAAAAACGGTGAAAAACCCTTAAAATCGCAACTTAACACGTAATTTCTAGCATACGACTATGATTTTCAATTCTAACCACTTCAACGCAATAATATAGACGAAATAGTGTTGTGTCGCAAGTTTCGCGCAAAACGAAACAAGTTTGAGCTATTTTAAGCGCAAAAGTGCCAAAAAAATTTAAAAACACATAAAATCGGAACTTAACACGTAATTTCTAGCATAAGACTATGATTTTCAATTCTAACCACTTCAACGCAATATATTATTCCAAATAGTGTTGTGTGCGATGTTTCGAGAAAAAGAAACCAAGTTAGATCTACTTTATGCGCAAAAGTGCGAAAAACGATTAAAAACCCTTAAAATCGCAACTTAACACGTAATTTCTAGCATATGACTATAATTTTCAATTCTAACCACTTCAACGCAATAATATAGACGAAATTTTGTTATGTGGCAAGTTTTGCACAAAACAAACAAAGTTTGAGCTACTTTATGCGCAAAAAAGCCAAAAACGGTAAAAAAAACCCTTAAAATCGCAACTTAACACTTAATTTCTAGCACATGACTATGATTTTCAATTCTAACCACTTCAACGCAATAATATAGACGAAATAGTGTTGTGTGGCAAGTTTCGCGCAAAACGAAACAAGTTTGAGCTATTTTAAGCGCAAAAGTGCCAAAAAAGCTTAAAAACACATAAAATCAGAACTTAACATGTAATTTCTAGCATAAGACTATGATTTTCAATTCTAACCACTTCAACGCAATATATTATTCCAAATAGTGTTGTGTGCGAAGTTTCGAGCAAAAGAAACCAAGTTTGATCTACTTTATGCGCAAAAGTGCGAAAAACGATTAATAACCCTTAAAATCGCAACTTAACACGTAATTTCTAGCATATGACTATGATTTTCAATTCTAACCACTTCAACGCAATAATATAGACGAAATAGTTTTGTGTGGCAAGTTTCGCGCAAAACAAAACAAGTTTGAGCTAATTTAAGCGCGAAAGTGTCAAAAACGCTTAAAAACGCATAAAATCGGAACTTAACGCGTAATTACTAACATATGACTATGATTTTCAATTGTAACCACTTCAACACAATAATATATACCAAATAATGTTCAGTGCCAAGTTTCGTGCTAAACAAACCAAGTTTGAGCTACATTATGCGCAAAAGTGCCAAAAACGGTTAAAAACTCATAAAATCGCAACTTAACACATAATATCTATCATATGACTATGATTTTAAATTCTAACCACTTGAACGCAATAATATAGACAAAATAGTGTTGTGTGGCAAGTTTCGCGCAAAATAAAACAAGTTTCAGCTACTTTAAGCGCGAAAGTGCCAAAAACGCTTAAAAACGCATAAAATCGGAACTTAACGCGTAATTACTAACATATGACTATGATTTTCAATTGTAACCACTTCAACACAATAATTTATACCAAATAATGTTCAGTGCCATGTTTCGTGCTAAACAAACCAAGTTTGAGCTACTTTATGCGCAAAAGTGCCAAAAACGCTTAAAAACGCATAAAATCGCAATTTAACACGTAATTTCTAGCATATGACTATGATTTTCAATTCTAACCACTTCAACGCAATATATTATTCCAAATAGTGTTGTGTGCGAAGTTTCGAGCAAAAGAAACCAAGTTTGATCTACTTTATGCGCAAAAGTGCGAAAAACGATTAATAACCCTTAAAATCGCAACTTAACACCTAATTTCTAGCATATGACTATAATTTTCAATTCTAACTACTTCAACGCAATAATATAGACGAAATAGTGTTATGCGGCAAGTTTTGCAAAAAACAAACAAAGTTTGAGCTACTTTATGCGCAAAAAAGCCAAAAGCGATGAAAAACCCTTAAAATCGCAACTTAACACGTAATTTCTAGCATATGACTATGATTTTCAATTCTAACCACTTCAACGCAATAATATAGACGAAATAGTGTTGTGTCGCAAGTTTCGCGCAAAACGAAACAAGTTTGAGCTATTTTAAGCGCAAAAGTGCCAAAAAAATTTAAAAACACATAAAATCGGAACTTAACACGTAATTTCTAGCATAAGACTATGATTTTCAATTCTAACCACTTCAACGCAATATATTATTCCAAATAGTGTTGTGTGCGATGTTTCGAGAAAAAGAAACCAAGTTAGATCTACTTTATGCGCAAAAGTGCGAAAAACGATTAAAAACCCTTAAAATCGCAACTTAACACGTAATTTCTAGCATATGACTATAATTTTCAATTCTAACTACTTCAACGCAATAATATAGACGAAATAGTGTTATGCGGCAGGTTTTGCAAAAAACAAACAAAGTTTGAGCTACTTTATGCGCAAAAAAGCCAAAAGCGATGAAAAACCCTTAAAATCGCAACTTAACACGTAATTTCTAGCATATGACTATGATTTTCAATTCTAACCACTTCAACGCAAAAATATAGACGAAATAGTGTTGTGTGGCAAGTTTCGCGCAAAACGAAACAAGTTTGAGCTATTTTAAGCGCAAAAGTGCCAAAAAAATTTAAAAACACATAAAATCGGAACTTAACACGTAATTTCTAGCATAAGACTATGATTTTCAATTCTAACCACTTCAACGCAATATATTATTCCAAATAGTGTTGTGTGCGATGTTTCGAGCAAAAGAAACCATGTTAGATCTACTTTATGCGCAAAAGTGCGAAAAACGATTAAAAACCCTTAAAATCGCAACTTAACACGTAATTTCTAGCATATGACTATGATTTTCAATTCTAACCACTTCAACGCAATAATATCGACGAAATAGTGTTGTGTGGCAAGTTTCACGCAAAACGAAACAGGTTTGAGCTATTTTAAGCGCAAAAGTGCAAAAAAGGTTAAAAACACATAAAATCGGAACTTAACACGTAATTTCTAGCATAAGACTATGATTTTCAATTCTAACCACTTCAACGCAATATATTATTCCAAATAGTGTTGTGTGCGATGTTTCGAGCAAAAGAAACCAAGTTAGATCTACTTTATGCGCAAAAGTGCGAAAAACGATTAAAAACTCTTAAAATCGCAACTTAACACGTAATTTCTAGCATATGACTATAATTTTCAATTCTAACCACTTCAACGCAATAATATAGACGAAATTTTGTTATGTGGCAAGTTTTGCACAAAACAAACAAAGTTTGAGCTACTTTATGCGCAAAAAAGCCAAAAACGGTTAAAAACCCTTAAAATCGCAACTTAACACTTAATTTCTAGCACATGACTATGATTTTCAATTCTAACCACTTCAACGCAATAATATAGACGAAATAGTGTTGTGTGGCAAGTTTCGCGCAAAACGAAACAAGTTTGAGCTATTTTAAGCGCAAAAGTGCCAAAAAAGCTTAAAAACACATAAAATCAGAACTTAACATGTAATTTCTAGCATAAGACTATGATTTTCAATTATAACCACTTCAACGCAATATATTATTCCAAATAGTGTTGTGTGCGAAGTTTCGAGCAAAAGAAACCAAGTTTGATCTACTTTATGCGCAAAAGTGCGAAAAACGATTAATAACCCTTAAAATCGCAACTTAACACCTAATTTCTAGCATATGACTATAATTTTCAATTCTAACTACTTCAACGCAATAATATAGACGAAATAGTGTTATGTGGCAAGTTTTGCAAAAAACAAACAAAGTTTGAGCTACTTTATGCGCAAAAAAGCCAAAAGCGATGAAAAACCCTTAAAATCGCAACTTAACACGTAATTTCTAGCATATGACTATGATTTTCAATTCTAACCACTTCAACGCAATAATATAGACGAAATAGTGTTGTGTGGCAAGTTTCGCGCAAAACGAAACAAGTTTGAGCTATTTTAAGCGCAAAAGTGCCAAAAAAATTTAAAAACACATAAAATCGGAACTTAACACGTAATTTCTAGCATAAGACTATGATTTTCAATTCTAACCACTTCAACGCAATATATTATTCCAAATAGTGTTGTGTGCGATGTTTCGAGCAGAAGAAACCAAGTTAGATCTACTTTATGCGCAAAAGTGCGAAAAACGATTAAAAACCCTTAAAATCGCAACTTAACACGTAATTTCTAGCATATGACTATGAGTTTCAATTCTAACCACTTCAACGCAATAATATCGACGAAATAGTGTTGTGTGGCAAGTTTCACGCAAAACGAAACAAGTTTGAGCTATTTTAAGCGCAAAAGTGCAAAAAAGGTTAAAAACACATAAAATCGGAACTTAACACGTAATTTCTAGCATAAGACTATGATTTTCAATTCTAACCACTTCAACGCAATATATTATTCCAAATAGTGTTGTGTGCGATGTTTCGAGCAAAAGAAACCAAGTTAGATCTACTTTATGCGCAAAAGTGCGAAAAAACGATTAAAAACTCTTAAAATCGCAACTTAACACGTAATTTCTAGCATATGACTATAATTTTCAATTCTAACCACTTCAACGCAATAATATAGACGAAATTTTGTTATGTGGCAAGTTTTGCACAAAACAAACAAAGTTTGAGCTACTTTATGCGCAAAAAAGCCAAAAACGGTTAAAAACCCTTAAAATCGCAACTTAACACTTAATTTCTAGCACATGACTATGATTTTCAATTCTAACCACTTCAACGCAATAATATAGACGAAATAGTGTTGTGTGGCAAGTTTCGCGCAAAACGAAACAAGTTTGAGCTATTTTAAGCGCAAAAGTGCCAAAAAAGGTTAAAAACACATAAAATCAGAACTTAACATGTAATTTCTAGCATAAGACTATGATTTTCAATTCTAACCACTTCAACGCAATATATTATTCCAAATAGTGTTGTGTGCGAAGTTTCGAGCAAAAGAAACCAAGTTTGATCTACTTTATGCGCAAAAGTGCGAAAAACGATTAATAACCCTTAAAATCGCAACTTAACACGTAATTTCTAGCATATGACTATAATTTTCAATTCTAACTACTTCAACGCAATAATATAGACGAAATAGTGTTATGTGGCAAGTTTTGCAAAAAACAAACAAAGTTTGAGCTACTTTATGCGCAAAAAAGCCAAAAGCGATGAAAAACCCTTAAAATCGCAACTTAACACGTAATTTCTAGCATATGACTATGATTTTCAATTCTAACCACTTCAACGCAATAATATAGACGAAATAGTGTTGTGTGGCAAGTTTCGCGCAAAACGAAACAAGTTTGAGCTATTTTAAGCGCAAAAGTGCCAAAAAAATTTAAAAACACATAAAATCGGAACTTAACACGTAATTTCTAGCATAAGACTATGATTTTCAATTCTAACCACTTCAACGCAATATATTATTCCAAATAGTGTTGTGTGCGATGTTTCGAGCAAAAGAAACCAAGTTAGATCTACTTTATGCGCAAAAGTGCGAAAAACGATTAAAAACCCTTAAAATCGCAACTTAACACGTAATTTCTAGCATATGACTATAATTTTCAATTCTAACCACTTCAACGCAATAATATAGACGAAATTTTGTTATGTGGCATGTTTTGCACAAAACAAACAAAGTTTGAGCTACTTTATGCGCAAAAAAGCCAAAAACGGTTAAAAACCCTTAAAATCGCAACTTAACACTTAATTTCTAGCACATGACTATGATTTTCAATTGTAACCACTTCAACGCAATAATATAGACGACATAGTGTTGTGTGGCAAGTTTCGCGCAAAACGAAAGAAGTTTGAGCTATTTTAAGCGCGAAAGTGCCAAAAACGCTTAAAAACACATAAAATCGCAATTTAACACGTAATTTCTAGCATATGACTATGATTTTCAATTCTAACCACTTCAACGCAATATATTATTCCAAATAGTGTTGTGTGCGAAGTTTCGAGCAAAAGAAACCAAGATAGATCTACTTTATGCGCAAAAGTGCGAAAAACGATTAAAAACACATAAAATCGGAACTTAACACGTAATTTCTAGCATATTACTATGATTTTAAATTCTATCCACTTCAACACAATAATATATTCCAAATAGTGTTGTGTGCCATGTTTCATGCAAAACAAACCAAGTTTGAGCTACATTATGCGCAAAAGTGCCAAAAACGGTTAAAAACCCTTAAAATCGCAACTTAACACGTAATTTCTAGCATATGACTATAAATTTAAATTCTAACCACTTCAACGCAATAATATAGATGAAATAGTGTTATGTGACATGTTTTGCACAAAACAAACAAAGTTTGAGCTACTTTATGCGCAAAAAAGCCAAAAACGGTTAAAAACCCTTAAAATCGCAACTTAACACGTAATTTCTAGCATATGACTATGATTTTCAATTCTAACCACTTCAACGCAATAATATAGACGAAATAGTGTTGTGTGGCAAGTTTCGCGCAAAACGAAAGAAGTTTGAGCTATTTTAAGCGCGAAAGTGCCAAAAACGCTTAAAAACACATAAAATCGGAACTTAACACGTAATTTCTAGCATATGACTATGATTTTCAATTCTATCCACTGCAACACAATAATATATTCCAAATAGTGTTGTGTGCCATGTTTCATGCAAAACAAACCAAGTTTGAGCTACATTATGCACAAAAGTGCAAAAAACGGTTAAAAACCCTTAAAATCGCAACTTAACACTTAATTTCTAGCATATGACTATGATTTTCAATTCTAACCACTTCAACGCAATAATATAGTCGAAATAGTGTTGTGTGGCAAGTTTCGCGCAAAACGAAACAAGTTTGAGCTATTTTAAGCGCGAAAGTGCCAAAAACGCTTAAAAACACATAAAATCGGAACTTAACACGTAATTTCTAGCATATGACTATGATTTTCAATTCTATCCACTTCATCACAATAATATATTCCAAATAGTGTTGTGTGCCATGTTTCATGCAAAACAAACCAAGTTTGAGCTACATTATGCGCAAAAGTGCCAAAAACGGTTAAAAACCCTTAAAATCGCAACTTAACACGTAATTTCTAGCATATGACTATGATTTTCAATTCTAACCACTTCAACGCAATAATATAGACGAAATAGTGTTGTGTGGCAAGTTTCGCGCAAAACGAAACAAGTTTGAGCTATTTTAAGCGCAAAAGTGCCAAAAAAATTTAAAAACACATAAAATCGGAACTTAACACGTAATTTCTAGCATAAGACTATGATTTTCAATTCTAACCACTTCAACGCAATATATTATTCCAAATAGTGTTGTGTGCGATGTTTCGAGCAAAAGAAACCAAGTTAGATCTACTTTATGCGCAAAAGTGCGAAAAACGATTAAAAACCCTTAAAATCGCAACTTAACACGTAATTTCTAGCATATGACTATAATTTTCAATTCTAACCACTTCAACGCAATAATATAGACGAAATTTTGTTATGTGGCATGTTTTGCACAAAACAAACAAAGTTTGAGCTGCTTTATGCGCAAAAAAGCCAAAAACGGTTAAAAACCCTTAAAATCGCAACTTAACACTTAATTTCTAGCACATGACTATGATTTTCAATTGTAACCACTTCAACGCAATAATATAGACGACATAGTGTTGTGTGGCAAGTTTCGCGCAAAACGAAAGAAGTTTGAGCTATTTTAAGCGCGAAAGTGCCAAAAACGCTTAAAAACACATAAAATCGCAATTTAACACGTAATTTCTAGCATATGACTATGATTTTCAATTCTAACCACTTCAACGCAATATATTATTCCAAATAGTGTTGTGTGCGAAGTTTCGAGCAAAAGAAACCAAGATAGATCTACTTTATGCGCAAAAGTGCGAAAAACGATTAAAAACACATAAAATCGGAACTTAACACGTAATTTCTAGCATATTACTATGATTTTAAATTCTATCCACTTCAACACAATAATATATTCCAAATAGTGTTGTGTGCCATGTTTCATGCAAAACAAACCAAGTTTGAGCTACATTATGCGCAAAAGTGCCAAAAACAGTTAAAAACCCTTAAAATCGCAACTTAACACGTAATTTCTAGCATATGACTATGATTTTCAATTCTAACCACTTCAACGCAATAATATAGACGAAATAGTTTTGTGTGGCAAGTTTCGCGCAAAACAAAACAAGTTTGAGCTAATTTAAGCGCGAAAGTGTCAAAAACGCTTAAAAACGCATAAAATCGGAACTTAACGCGTAATTACTAACATATGACTATGATTTTCAATTGTAACCACTTCAACACAATAATATATACCAAATAATGTTCAGTGCCAAGTTTCGTGCTAAACAAACCAAGTTTGAGCTACATTATGCGCAAAAGTGCCAAAAACGGTTAAAAACTCATAAAATCGCAACTTAACACGTAATTTCTATCATATGACTATGATTTTCAATTCTAACCACTTGAACGCAATAATATAGACAAAATAGTGTTGTGTGGCAAATTTCGCGCAAAATAAAACAAGTTTCAGCTACTTTAAGCGCGAAAGTGCCAAAAACGCTTAAAAACGCATAAAATCGGAACTTAACGCGTAATTACTAACATATGACTATGATTTTCAATTGTAACCACTTCAACACAATAATTTATACCAAATAATGTTCAGTGCCATGTTTCGTGCTAAACAAACCAAGTTTGAGCTACTTTATGCGCAAAAGTGCCAAAAACGCTTAAAAACGCATAAAATCGCAATTTAACACGTAATTTCTAGCATATGACTATGATTTTCAATTCTAACTACTTCAACGCAATATATTATTCCAAATAGTGTTGTGTGCGAAGTTTCGAGCAAAAGAAACCAAGTTAGATCTACTTTATGCGCAAAAGTGCGAAAAACGATTAAAAACCCTTAAAATCGCAACTTAACACGTAATTTCTAGCATATGACTATAATTTTCAATTCTAACTACTTCAACGCAATAATATAGACGAAATAGTGTTATGTGGCAAGTTTTGCAAAAAACAAACAAAGTTTGAGCTACTTTATGCGCAAAAAAGCCAAAAACGGTTAAAAACCCTTAAAATCGCAACTTAACACGTAATTTCTAGCATATGACTATGATTTTCAATTCTAACCACTTCAACGCAATAATATAGACGAAATAGTGTTGTGTGGCAAGTTTCGCGCAAAACGAAACAAGTTTGAGCTATTTTAAGCGCAAAAGTGCCAAAAAAGCTTAAAAAACACATAAAATCGGAACTTAACACGTAATTTCTAGCATAAGACTATGATTTTCAATTCTAACCACTTCAACGCAATATATTATTCCAAATAGTGTTGTGTGCGATGTTTCGAGCAAAAGAAACCAAGTTAGATCTACTTTATGCGCAAAAGTGCGAAAAACGATTAAAAACCCTTAAAATCCCAACTTAACACGTAATTTCTAGCATATGACTATAATTTTCAATTCTAACTACTTCAACGCAATAATATAGACGAAATAGTGTTATGTGGCAAGTTTTGCAAAAAACAAACAAAGTTTGAGCTACTTTATGCGCAAAAAAGCCAAAAACGGTTAAAAACCCTTAAAATCGCAACTTAACACGTAATTTCTAGCATATGACTATGATTTTCTATTCTAACCACTTCAACGCAATAATATTGACGAAATAGTGTTGTGTGGCAAGTATCGCGCAAAACGAAACAAGTTTGAGCTATTTTAAGCGCGAAAGTGCTAAAAACATTTAAAAACACATAAAATCGGAACCTAACACGTAATTTCTAGCATATGACTATGATTTTAAATTCTAACCACTTCAACACAATAATATATACCAAATAATGTTCAGTGCCAAGTTTCGTGCTAAACAAACCAAGTTTGAGCTACATTATGCGCAAAAGTGCCAAAAACGGTTAAAAACTCATAAAATCGCAACTTAACACGTAATTTCTAGCATATGACTATGATTTTAAATTCTAACCACTTGAACGCAATAATATAGACAAAATAGTATTGTGTGGCAAGTTTCGCGCAAAATAAAACAAGTTTGAGCTACTTTAAGCGCGAAAGTGCCAAAAACGCTTAAAAACGCATAAAATCGGAACTTAACGCGTAATTACTAACATATGACTATGATTTTCAATTGTAACCACTTCAACACAATAATTTATACCAAATAATGTTCAGTGCCATGTTTCGTGCTAAACAAACCAAGTTTGAGCTACTTTATGCGCAAAAGTGCCAAAAACGCTTAAAAACGCATAAAATCGCAATTTAACACGTAATTTCTAGCATATGACTATGATTTTCAATTCTAACCACTTCAACGCAATATATTATTCCAAATAGTGTTGTGTGCGAAGTTTCGAGCAAAAAAAACCAAGTTAGATCTACTTTATGCGCAAAAGTGCGAAAAACGATTAAAAACCCTTAAAATCGCAACTTAACACGTAATTTCTAGCATATGACTATAATTTTCAATTCTAACTACTTCAACGCAATAATATAGACGAAATAGTGTTATGCGGCAAGTTTTGCAAAAAACAAACAAAGTTTGAGCTACTTTATGCGCAAAAAAGCCAAAAACGGTGAAAAACCCTTAAAATCGCAACTTAACACGTAATTTCTAGCATACGACTATGATTTTCAATTCTAACCACTTCAACGCAATAATATAGACGAAATAGTGTTGTGTCGCAAGTTTCGCGCAAAACGAAACAAGTTTGAGCTATTTTAAGCGCAAAAGTGCCAAAAAAATTTAAAAACACATAAAATCGGAACTTAACACGTAATTTCTAGCATAAGACTATGATTTTCAATTCTAACCACTTCAACGCAATATATTATTCCAAATAGTGTTGTGTGCGATGTTTCGAGAAAAAGAAACCAAGTTAGATCTACTTTATGCGCAAAAGTGCGAAAAACGATTAAAAACCCTTATAATCGCAACTTAACACGTAATTTCTAGCATATGACTATAATTTCAATTCTAACCACTTCAACGCAATAATATAGACGAAATTTTGTTATGTGGCAAGTTTTGCACAAAACAAACAAAGTTTGAGCTACTTTATGCGCAAAAAAGCCAAAAACGGTAAAAAAACCCTTAAAATCGCAACTTAACACTTAATTTCTAGCACATGACTATGATTTTCAATTCTAACCACTTCAACGCAATAATATAGACGAAATAGTGTTGTGTGGCAAGTTTCGCGCAAAACGAACAAGTTTGAGCTATTTTAAGCGCAAAAGTGCCAAAAAAGCTTAAAAACACATAAAATCAGAACTTAACATGTAATTTCTAGCATAAGACTATGATTTTCAATTCTAACCACTTCAACGCAATATATTATTCCAAATAGTGTTGTGTGCGAAGTTTCGAGCAAAAGAAACCAAGTTTGATCTACTTTATGCGCAAAAGTGCGAAAAACGATTAATAACCCTTAAAATCGCAACTTAACACGTAATTTCTAGCATATGACTATGATTTTCAATTCTAACCACTTCAACGCAATAATATAGACGAAATAGTTTTGTGTGGCAAGTTTCGCGCAAAACAAAACAAGTTTGAGCTAATTTAAGCGCGAAAGTGTCAAAAACGCTTAAAAACGCATAAAATCGGAACTTAACGCGTAATTACTAACATATGACTATGATTTTCAATGTAACCACTTCAACACAATAATATATACCAAATAATGTTCAGTGCCAAGTTTCGTGCTAAACAAACCAAGTTTGAGCTACATTATGCGCAAAAGTGCCAAAAACGGTTAAAAACTCATAAAATCGCAACTTAACACATAATATCTATCATATGACTATGATTTTAAATTCTAACCACTTGAACGCAATAATATAGACAAAATAGTGTTGTGTGGGCAAGTTTCGCGCAAAATAAAACAAGTTTCAGCTACTTTAAGCGCGGAAAGTGCCCAAAAACGCTTAAAAACGCATAAAATCGGAACTTAACGCGTAATTACTAACATATGACTATGATTTTCAATTGTAACCACTTCAACACAATAATTTATACCAAATAATGTTCAGTGCCATGTTTCGTGCTAAACAAACCAAGTTTGAGCTACTTTATGCGCAAAAGTGCCAAAAACGCTTAAAAACGCATAAAATCGCAATTTAACACGTAATTTCTAGCATATGACTATGATTTTCAATTCTAACCACTTCAACGCAATATATTATTCCAAATAGTGTTGTGTGCGAAGTTTCGAGCAAAAGAAACCAAGTTTGATCTACTTTATGCGCAAAAGTGCGAAAAACGATTAATAACCCTTAAAATCGCAACTTAACACCTAATTTCTAGCATATGACTATAATTTTCAATTCTAACTACTTCAACGCAATAATATAGACGAAATAGTGTTATGCGGCAAGTTTGCAAAAAACAAACAAAGTTTGAGCTACTTTATGCGCAAAAAAGCCAAAAGCGATGAAAAACCCTTAAAATCGCAACTTAACACGTAATTTCTAGCATATGACTAGATTTTCAATTCTAACCACTTCAACGCAATAATATACGAAATAGTGTTGTGTCGCAAGTTTCGCGCAAAACGAAACAAGTTTGAGCTATTTTAAGCGCAAAAGTGCCAAAAAAATTTAAAAACACATAAAATCGGAACTTAACACGTAATTTCTAGCATAAGACTATGATTTTCAATTCTAACCACTTCAACGCAATATATTATTCCAAATAGTGTTGTGTGCGATGTTTCGAGAAAAAGAAACCAAGTTAGATCTACTTTATGCGCAAAAGTGCGAAAAACGATTAAAAACCCTTAAAATCGCAAACTTAACACGTAATTTCTAGCATATGACTATAATTTTCAATTCTAACTACTTCAACGCAATAATATAGACGAAATAGTGTTATGCGGCAGGTTTTGCAAAAAACAAACAAAGTTTGAGCTACTTTATGCGCAAAAAAGCCAAAAGCGATGAAAAACCCTTAAAATCGCAACTTAACACGTAATTTCTAGCATATGACTATGATTTTCAATTCTAACCACTTCAACGCAAAAAATATAGACGAAATAGTGTTGTGTGGCAAGTTTCGCGCAAAACGAAACAAGTTTGAGCTATTTTAAGCGCAAAAGTGCCAAAAAAATTTAAAAACACATAAAATCGGAACTTAACACGTAATTTCTAGCATAAGACTATGATTTTCAATTCTAACCACTTCAACGCAATATATTATTCCAAATAGTGTTGTGTGCGATGTTTCGAGCAAAAGAAACCATGTTAGATCTACTTTATGCGCAAAAGTGCGAAAAACGATTAAAAACCCTTAAAATCGCAACTTAACACGTAATTTCTAGCATATGACTATGATTTTCAATTCTAACCACTTCAACGCAATAATATCGACGAAATAGTGTTGTGTGGCAAGTTTCACGCAAAACGAAACAGGTTTGAGCTATTTTAAGCGCAAAAGTGCAAAAAAGGTTAAAAACACATAAAATCGGAACTTAACACGTAATTTTCTAGCATAAGACTATGATTTTCAATTCTAACCACTTCAACGCAATATATTATTCCAAATAGTGTTGTGTGCGATGTTTCGAGCAAAAGAAACCAAGTTAGATCTACTTTATGCGCAAAAGTGCGAAAAACGATTAAAAAC
>NC_080049.1:13443295-13489270 GCF_026212465.1 Amaranthus tricolor
ACACCTAATTTCTAGCATATGACTATAATTTTCAATTCTAACTACTTCAACGCAATAATATAGACGAAATAGTGTTATGTGGCAAGTTTTGCAAAAAACAAACAAAGTTTGAGCTACTTTATGCGCAAAAAAAGCCAAAAGCGATGAAAAACCCCTTAAAATCGCAACTTAACACGTAATTTCTAGCATATGACTATGATTTTCAATTCTAACCACTTCAACGCAATAATATAGACGAAATAGTGTTGTGTGGCAAGTTTCGCGCAAAACGAAACAAGTTTGAGCTATTTTAAGCGCAAAAGTGCCAAAAAAATTTAAAAACACATAAAATCGGAACTTAACACGTAATTTCTAGCATAAGACTATGATTTTCAATTCTAACCACTTCAACGCAATATATTATTCCAAATAGTGTTGTGTGCGATGTTTCGAGCAGAAGAAACCAAGTTAGATCTACTTTATGCGCAAAAGTGCGAAAAAACGATTAAAAACCCTTAAAATCGCAACTTAACACGTAATTTCTAGCATATGACTATGAGTTTCAATTCTAACCACTTCAACGCAATAATATCGACGAAATAGTGTTGTGTGGCAAGTTTCACGCAAAACGAAACAAGTTTGAGCTATTTTAAGCGCAAAAGTGCAAAAAAAGGTTAAAAACACATAAAATCGGAACTTAACACGTAATTTCTAGCATAAGACTATGATTTTCAATTCTAACCACTTCAACGCAATATATTATTCCAAATAGTGTTGTGTGCGATGTTTCGAGCAAAAGAAACCAAGTTAGATCTACTTTATGCGCAAAAGTGCGAAAAAAACGATTAAAAACTCTTAAAATCGCAACTTAACACGTAATTTCTAGCATATGACTATAATTTTCAATTCTAACCACTTCAACGCAATAATATAGACGAAATTTTGTTATGTGGCAAGTTTTGCACAAAACAAACAAAGTTTGAGCTACTTTATGCGCAAAAAAGCCAAAAACGGTTAAAAAACCCTTAAAATCGCAACTTAACACTTAATTTCTAGCACATGACTATGATTTTCAATTCTAACCACTTCAACGCAATAATATAGACGAAATAGTGTTGTGTGGCAAGTTTCGCGCAAAACGAAACAAGTTTGAGCTATTTTAAGCGCAAAAGTGCCAAAAAAGGTTAAAAACACATAAAATCAGAACTTAACATGTAATTTCTAGCATAAGACTATGATTTTCAATTCTAACCACTTCAACGCAATATATTATTCCAAATAGTGTTGTGTGCGAAGTTTCGAGCAAAAGAAACCAAGTTTGATCTACTTTATGCGCAAAAGTGCGAAAAACGATTAATAACCCTTAAAATCGCAACTTAACACGTAATTTCTAGCATATGACTATAATTTTCAATTCTAACTACTTCAACGCAATAATATAGACGAAATAGTGTTATGTGGCAAGTTTTGCAAAAAACAAACAAAGTTTGAGCTACTTTATGCGCAAAAAAGCCAAAAGCGATGAAAAACCCTTAAAATCGCAACTTAACACGTAATTTCTAGCATATGACTATGATTTTCAATTCTAACCACTTCAACGCAATAATATAGACGAAATAGTGTTGTGTGGCAAGTTTCGCGCAAAACGAAACAAGTTTGAGCTATTTTAAGCGCAAAAGTGCCAAAAAAATTTAAAAACACATAAAATCGGAACTTAACACGTAATTTCTAGCATAAGACTATGATTTTCAATTCTAACCACTTCAACGCAATATATTATTCCAAATAGTGTTGTGTGCGATGTTTCGAGCAAAAGAAACCAAGTTAGATCTACTTTATGCGCAAAAGTGCGAAAAAACGATTAAAAACCCTTAAAATCGCAACTTAACACGTAATTTTCTAGCATATGACTATAATTTTCAATTCTAACCACTTCAACGCAATAATATAGACGAAATTTTGTTATGTGGCATGTTTTGCACAAAACAAACAAAGTTTGAGCTACTTTATGCGCAAAAAAAGCCAAAAACGGTTAAAAACCCTTAAAATCGCAACTTAACACTTAATTTCTAGCACATGACTATGATTTTCAATTGTAACCACTTCAACGCAATAATATAGACGACATAGTGTTGTGTGGCAAGTTTCGCGCAAAACGAAAGAAGTTTGAGCTATTTTAAGCGCGAAAGTGCCAAAAACGCTTAAAAACACATAAAATCGCAATTTAACACGTAATTTCTAGCATATGACTATGATTTTCAATTCTAACCACTTCAACGCAATATATTATTCCAAATAGTGTTGTGTGCGAAGTTTCGAGCAAAAGAAACCAAGATAGATCTACTTTATGCGCAAAAGTGCGAAAAACGATTAAAAACACATAAAATCGGAACTTAACACGTAATTTCTAGCATATTACTATGATTTTAAATTCTATCCACTTCAACACAATAATATATTCCAAATAGTGTTGTGTGCCATGTTTCATGCAAAACAAACCAAGTTTGAGCTACATTATGCGCAAAAGTGCCAAAAACGGTTAAAAACCCTTAAAATCGCAACTTAACACGTAATTTCTAGCATATGACTATAAATTTAAATTCTATCTAACCACTTCAACGCAATAATATAGATGAAATAGTGTTATGTGACATGTTTTGCACAAAACAAACAAAGTTTGAGCTACTTTATGCGCAAAAAAGCCAAAAAACGGTTAAAAACCCTTAAAATCGCAACTTAACACGTAATTTCTAGCATATGACTATGATTTTCAATTCTAACCACTTCAACGCAATAATATAGACGAAATAGTGTTGTGTGGCAAGTTTCGCGCAAAACGAAAGAAGTTTGAGCTATTTTAAGCGCGAAAGTGCCAAAAACGCTTAAAACACATAAAATCGGAACTTAACACGTAATTTCTAGCATATGACTATGATTTTCAATTCTATCCACTGCAACACAATAATATATTCCAAATAGTGTTGTGTGCCATGTTTCATGCAAAACAAACCAAGTTTGAGCTACATTATGCACAAAAGTGCAAAAAACGGTTAAAAACCCTTAAAATCGCAACTTAACACTTAATTTCTAGCATATGACTATGATTTTCAATTCTAACCACTTCAACGCAATAATATAGTCGAAATAGTGTTGTGTGGCAAGTTTCGCGCAAAACGAAACAAGTTTGAGCTATTTTAAGCGCGAAAGTGCCAAAAACGCTTAAAAACACATAAAATCGGAACTTAACACGTAATTTCTAGCATATGACTATGATTTTCAATTCTATCCACTTCATCACAATAATATATTCCAAATAGTGTTGTGTGCCATGTTTCATGCAAAACAAACCAAGTTTGAGCTACATTATGCGCAAAAGTGCCAAAAACGGTTAAAAACCCTTAAATCGCAACTTAACACGTAATTTCTAGCATATGACTATGATTTTCAATTCTAACCACTTCAACGCAATAATATAGACGAAATAGTGTTGTGTGGCAAGTTTCGCGCAAAACGAAACAAGTTTGAGCTATTTTAAGCGCAAAAGTGCCAAAAAAATTTAAAAACACATAAAATCGGAACTTAACACGTAATTTCTAGCATAAGACTATGATTTTCAATTCTAACCACTTCAACGCAATATATTATTCCAAATAGTGTTGTGTGCGATGTTTCGAGCAAAAGAAACCAAGTTAGATCTACTTTATGCGCAAAAGTGCGAAAAACGATTAAAAACCCTTAAAATCGCAACTTAACACGTAATTTCTAGCATATGACTATAATTTTCAATTCTAACCACTTCAACGCAATAATATAGACGAAATTTTGTTATGTGGCATGTTTTGCACAAAACAAACAAAGTTTGAGCTGCTTTATGCGCAAAAAAGCCAAAAACGGTTAAAAACCCTTAAAATCGCAACTTAACACTTAATTTCTAGCACATGACTATGATTTTCAATTGTAACCACTTCAACGCAATAATATAGACGACATAGTGTTGTGTGGCAAGTTTCGCGCAAAACGAAAGAAGTTTGAGCTATTTTAAGCGCGAAAGTGCCAAAAACGCTTAAAAACACATAAAATCGCAATTTAACACGTAATTTCTAGCATATGACTATGATTTTCAATTCTAACCACTTCAACGCAATATATTATTCCAAATAGTGTTGTGTGCGAAGTTTCGAGCAAAAGAAACCAAGATAGATCTACTTTATGCGCAAAAGTGCGAAAAACGATTAAAAACACATAAAATCGGAACTTAACACGTAATTTCTAGCATATTACTATGATTTTAAATTCTATCCACTTCAACACAATAATATATTCCAAATAGTGTTGTGTGCCATGTTTCATGCAAAACAAACCAAGTTTGAGCTACATTATGCGCAAAAGTGCCAAAAACAGTTAAAAACCCTTAAAATCGCAACTTAACACGTAATTTCTAGCATATGACTATGATTTTCAATTCTAACCACTTCAACGCAATAATATAGACGAAATAGTTTTGTGTGGCAAGTTTTCGCGCAAAACAAAACAAGTTTGAGCTAATTTAAGCGCGAAAGTGTCAAAAACGCTTAAAAACGCATAAAATCGGAACTTAACGCGTAATTACTAACATATGACTATGATTTTCAATTGTAACCACTTCAACACAATAATATATACCAAATAATGTTCAGTGCCAAGTTTCGTGCTAAACAAACCAAGTTTGAGCTACATTATGCGCAAAAGTGCCAAAAACGGTTTAAAAACTCATAAAATCGCAACTTAACACGTAATTTCTATCATATGACTATGATTTTCAATTCTAACCACTTGAACGCAATAATATAGACAAAATAGTGTTGTGTGGCAAATTTCGCGCAAAATAAAACAAGTTTCAGCTACTTTAAGCGCGAAAGTGCCAAAAACGCTTAAAAACGCATAAAATCGGAACTTAACGCGTAATTACTAACATATGACTATGATTTTCAATTGTAACCACTTCAACACAATAATTTATACCAAATAATGTTCAGTGCCATGTTTCGTGCTAAACAAACCAAGTTTGAGCTACTTTATGCGCAAAAGTGCCAAAAACGCTTAAAAACGCATAAAATCGCAATTTAACACGTAATTTCTAGCATATGACTATGATTTTCAATTCTAACTACTTCAACGCAATATATTATTCCAAATAGTGTTGTGTGCGAAGTTTCGAGCAAAAGAAACCAAGTTAGATCTACTTTATGCGCAAAAGTGCGAAAAACGATTAAAAACCCTTAAAATCGCAACTTAACACGTAATTTCTAGCATATGACTATAATTTTCAATTCTAACTACTTCAACGCAATAATATAGACGAAATAGTGTTATGTGGCAAGTTTTGCAAAAAACAAACAAAGTTTGAGCTACTTTATGCGCAAAAAAGCCAAAAACGGTTTAAAAACCCTTAAAATCGCAACTTAACACGTAATTTCTAGCATATGACTATGATTTTCAATTCTAACCACTTCAACGCAATAATATAGACGAAATAGTGTTGTGTGGCAAGTTTCGCGCAAAACGAAACCAAGTTTGAGCTATTTTAAGCGCAAAAGTGCCAAAAAAGCTTAAAAAACACATAAAATCGGAACTTAACACGTAATTTCTAGCATAAGACTATGATTTTCAATTCTAACCACTTCAACGCAATATATTATTCCAAATAGTGTTGTGTGCGATGTTTCGAGCAAAAGAAACCAAGTTAGATCTACTTTATGCGCAAAAGTGCGAAAAACGATTAAAAACCCTTAAAATCCCAACTTAACACGTAATTTCTAGCATATGACTATAATTTTCAATTCTAACTACTTCAACGCAATAATATAGACGAAATAGTGTTATGTGGCAAGTTTTGCAAAAAACAAACAAAGTTTGAGCTACTTTATGCGCAAAAAAGCCAAAAACGGTTAAAAACCCTTAAAATCGCAACTTAACACGTAATTTCTAGCATATGACTATGATTTTCTATTCTAACCACTTCAACGCAATAATATTGACGAAATAGTGTTGTGTGGCAAGTATCGCGCAAAACGAAACAAGTTTGAGCTATTTTAAGCGCGAAAGTGCTAAAAACATTTAAAAACACATAAAATCGGAACCTAACACGTAATTTCTAGCATATGACTATGATTTTAAATTCTAACCACTTCAACACAATAATATATACCAAATAATGTTCAGTGCCAAGTTTCGTGCTAAACAAACCAAGTTTGAGCTACATTATGCGCAAAAGTGCCAAAAACGGTTAAAAACTCATAAAATCGCAACTTAACACGTAATTTCTAGCATATGACTATGATTTTAAATTCTAACCACTTGAACGCAATAATATAGACAAAATAGTATTGTGTGGCAAGTTTCGCGCAAAATAAAACAAGTTTGAGCTACTTTAAGCGCGAAAGTGCCAAAAACGCTTAAAAACGCATAAAATCGGAACTTAACGCGTAATTACTAACATATGACTATGATTTTCAATTGTAACCACTTCAACACAATAATTTATACCAAATAATGTTCAGTGCCATGTTTCGTGCTAAACAAACCAAGTTTGAGCTACTTTATGCGCAAGTGCCAAAAACGCTTAAAAACGCATAAAATCGCAATTTAACACGTAATTTCTAGCATATGACTATGATTTTCAATTCTAACCACTTCAACGCAATATATTATTCCAAATAGTGTTGTGTGCGAAGTTTCGAGCAAAAAAAACCAAGTTAGATCTACTTTATGCGCAAAAGTGCGAAAAACGATTAAAAACCCTTAAAATCGCAACTTAACACGTAATTTCTAGCATATGACTATAATTTTCAATTCTAACTACTTCAACGCAATAATATAGACGAAATAGTGTTATGCGGCAAGTTTTGCAAAAAACAAACAAAGTTTGAGCTACTTTATGCGCAAAAAAGCCAAAAACGGTGAAAAACCCTTAAAATCGCAACTTAACACGTAATTTCTAGCATACGACTATGATTTTCAATTCTAACCACTTCAACGCAATAATATAGACGAAATAGTGTTGTGTCGCAAGTTTCGCGCAAAACGAAACAAGTTTGAGCTATTTTAAGCGCAAAAGTGCCAAAAAAATTTAAAAACACATAAAATCGGAACTTAACACGTAATTTCTAGCATAAGACTATGATTTTCAATTCTAACCACTTCAACGCAATATATTATTCCAAATAGTGTTGTGTGCGATGTTTCGAGAAAAAGAAACCAAGTTAGATCTACTTTATGCGCAAAAGTGCGAAAAACGATTAAAAACCCTTAAAATCGCAACTTAACACGTAATTTCTAGCATATGACTATAATTTTCAATTCTAACCACTTCAACGCAATAATATAGACGAAATTTTGTTATGTGGCAAGTTTTGCACAAAACAAACAAAGTTTGAGCTACTTTATGCGCAAAAAAGCCAAAAAACGGTAAAAAAACCCTTAAAATCGCAACTTAACACTTAATTTCTAGCACATGACTATGATTTTCAATTCTAACCACTTCAACGCAATAATATAGACGAAATAGTGTTGTGTGGCAAGTTTCGCGCAAAACGAAACAAGTTTGAGCTATTTTAAGCGCAAAAGTGCCAAAAAAGCTTAAAAACACACATAAAATCAGAACTTAACATGTAATTTCTAGCATAAGACTATGATTTTCAATTCTAACCACTTCAACGCAATATATTATTCCAAATAGTGTTGTGTGCGAAGTTTCGAGCAAAAGAAACCAAGTTTGATCTACTTTATGCGCAAAAGTGCGAAAAACGATTAATAACCCTTAAAATCGCAACTTAACACGTAATTTCTAGCATATGACTATGATTTTCAATTCTAACCACTTCAACGCAATAATATAGACGAAATAGTTTTGTGTGGCAAGTTTCGCGCAAAACAAAACAAGTTTGAGCTAATTTAAGCGCGAAAGTGTCAAAAACGCTTAAAAACGCATAAAATCGGAACTTAACGCTAATTACTAACATATGACTATGATTTTCAATTGTAACCACTTCAACACAATAATATATACCAAATAATGTTCAGTGCCAAGTTTCGTGCTAAACAAACCAAGTTTGAGCTACATTATGCGCAAAAGTGCCAAAAAACGGTTAAAAACTCATAAAATCGCAACTTAACACATAATATCTATCATATGACTATGATTTTAAATTCTAACCACTTGAACGCAATAATATAGACAAAATAGTGTTGTGTGGCAAGTTTCGCGCAAAATAAAACAAGTTTCAGCTACTTTAAGCGCGAAAGTGCCAAAAACGCTTAAAAACGCATAAAATCGGAACTTAACGCGTAATTACTAACATATGACTATGATTTTCAATTGTAACCACTTCAACACAATAATTTATACCAAATAATGTTCAGTGCCATGTTTCGTGCTAAACAAACCAAGTTTGAGCTACTTTATGCGCAAAAGTGCCAAAAACGCTTAAAAACGCATAAAATCGCAATTTAACACGTAATTTCTAGCATATGACTATGATTTTCAATTCTAACCACTTCAACGCAATATATTATTCCAAATAGTGTTGTGTGCGAAGTTTCGAGCAAAAGAAACCAAGTTTGATCTACTTTATGCGCAAAAGTGCGAAAAACGATTAATAACCCTTAAAATCGCAACTTAACACCTAATTTCTAGCATATGACTATAATTTTCAATTCTAACTACTTCAACGCAATAATATAGACGAAATAGTGTTATGCGGCAAGTTTTGCAAAAAACAAACAAAGTTTGAGCTACTTTATGCGCAAAAAAGCCAAAAGCGATGAAAAACCCTTAAAATCGCAACTTAACACGTAATTTCTAGCATATG
Organism: Amaranthus tricolor; assembly: GCF_026212465.1. Classification (NCBI taxonomy): domain Eukaryota; kingdom Viridiplantae; phylum Streptophyta; class Magnoliopsida; order Caryophyllales; family Amaranthaceae; genus Amaranthus; species Amaranthus tricolor. The sequence goes on from NC_080049.1 coordinate 13,452,124, forward strand.
ACTATGATTTTCAATTCTAACCACTTCAACGCAATAATATAGACGAAATAGTGTTGTGTCGCAAGTTTCGCGCAAAACGAAACAAGTTTGAGCTATTTTAAGCGCAAAAGTGCCAAAAAAATTTAAAAACACATAAAATCGGAACTTAACACGTAATTTCTAGCATAAGACTATGATTTTCAATTCTAACCACTTCAACGCAATATATTATTCCAAATAGTGTTGTGTGCGATGTTTCGAGAAAAAGAAACAAGTTAGATCTACTTTATGCGCAAAAGTGCGAAAAACGATTAAAAACCCTTAAAATCGCAACTTAACACGTAATTTCTAGCATATGACTATAATTTTCAATTCTAACTACTTCAACGCAATAATATAGACGAAATAGTGTTATGCGGCAGGTTTTGCAAAAAACAAACAAAGTTTGAGCTACTTTATGCGCAAAAAAGCCAAAAGCGATGAAAAAACCCTTAAAATCGCAACTTAACACGTAATTTCTAGCATATGACTATGATTTTCAATTCTAACCACTTCAACGCAAAAATATAGACGAAATAGTGTTGTGTGGCAAGTTTCGCGCAAAACGAAACAAGTTTGAGCTATTTTAAGCGCAAAAGTGCCAAAAAAATTTAAAAACACATAAAATCGGAACTTAACACGTAATTTCTAGCATAAGACTATGATTTTCAATTCTAACCACTTCAACGCAATATATTATTCCAAATAGTGTTGTGTGCGATGTTTCGAGCAAAAGAAACCATGTTAGATCTACTTTATGCGCAAAAGTGCGAAAAACGATTAAAAACCCTTAAAATCGCAACTTAACACGTAATTTCTAGCATATGACTATGATTTTCAATTCTAACCACTTCAACGCAATAATATCGACGAAATAGTGTTGTGTGGCAAGTTTCACGCAAAACGAAACAGGTTTGAGCTATTTTAAGCGCAAAAGTGCAAAAAAGGTTAAAAACACATAAAATCGGAACTTAACACGTAATTTCTAGCATAAGACTATGATTTTCAATTCTAACCACTTCAACGCAATATATTATTCCAAATAGTGTTGTGTGCGATGTTTCGAGCAAAAGAAACCAAGTTAGATCTACTTTATGCGCAAAAGTGCGAAAAAACGATTAAAAACTCTTAAAATCGCAACTTAACACGTAATTTCTAGCATATGACTATAATTTTCAATTCTAACCACTTCAACGCAATAATATAGACGAAATTTTTTTATGTGGCAAGTTTTGCACAAAACAAACAAAGTTTGAGCTACTTTATGCGCAAAAAAGCCAAAAACGGTTAAAAACCCTTAAAATCGCAACTTAACACTTAATTTCTAGCACATGACTATGATTTTCAATTCTAACCACTTCAACGCAATAATATAGACGAAATAGTGTTGTGTGGCAAGTTTCGCGCAAAACGAAACAAGTTTGAGCTATTTTAAGCGCAAAAGTGCCAAAAAAGCTTAAAAACACATAAAATCAGAACTTAACATGTAATTTCTAGCATAAGACTATGATTTTCAATTATAACCACTTCAACGCAATATATTATTCCAAATAGTGTTGTGTGCGAAGTTTCGAGCAAAAGAAACCAAGTTTGATCTACTTTATGCGCAAAAGTGCGAAAAAACGATTAATAACCCTTAAAATCGCAACTTAACACCTAATTTCTAGCATATGACTATAATTTTCAATTCTAACTACTTCAACGCAATAATATAGACGAAATAGTGTTATGTGGCAAGTTTTGCAAAAAACAAACAAAGTTTGAGCTACTTTATGCGCAAAAAAGCCAAAAGCGATGAAAAACCCTTAAAATCGCAACTTAACACGTAATTTCTAGCATATGACTATGATTTTCAATTCTAACCACTTCAACGCAATAATATAGACGAAATAGTGTTGTGTGGCAAGTTTCGCGCAAAACGAAACAAGTTTGAGCTATTTTAAGCGCAAAAGTGCCAAAAAAATTTAAAAACACATAAAATCGGAACTTAACACGTAATTTCTAGCATAAGACTATGATTTTCAATTCTAACCACTTCAACGCAATATATTATTCCAAATAGTGTTGTGTGCGATGTTTCGAGCAGAAGAAACCAAGTTAGATCTACTTTATGCGCAAAAGTGCGAAAAACGATTAAAAACCCTTAAAATCGCAACTTAACACGTAATTTCTAGCATATGACTATGAGTTTCAATTCTAACCACTTCAACGCAATAATATCGACGAAATAGTGTTGTGTGGCAAGTTTCACGCAAAACGAAACAAGTTTGAGCTATTTTAAGCGCAAAAGTGCAAAAAAGGTTAAAAACACATAAAATCGGAACTTAACACGTAATTTCTAGCATAAGACTATGATTTTCAATTCTAACCACTTCAACGCAATATATTATTCCAAATAGTGTTGTGTGCGATGTTTCGAGCAAAAGAAACCAAGTTAGATCTACTTTATGCGCAAAAGTGCGAAAAACGATTAAAAACTCTTAAAATCGCAACTTAACACGTAATTTCTAGCATATGACTATAATTTTCAATTCTAACCACTTCAACGCAATAATATAGACGAAATTTTGTTATGTGGCAAGTTTTGCACAAAACAAACAAAGTTTGAGCTACTTTATGCGCAAAAAAGCCAAAAACGGTTAAAAACCCTTAAAATCGCAACTTAACACTTAATTTCTAGCACATGACTATGATTTTCAATTCTAACCACTTCAACGCAATAATATAGACGAAATAGTGTTGTGTGGCAAGTTTCGCGCAAAACGAAACAAGTTTGAGCTATTTTAAGCGCAAAAGTGCCAAAAAAGGTTAAAAACACATAAAATCAGAACTTAACATGTAATTTCTAGCATAAGACTATGATTTTCAATTCTAACCACTTCAACGCAATATATTATTCCAAATAGTGTTGTGTGCGAAGTTTCGAGCAAAAGAAACCAAGTTTGATCTACTTTATGCGCAAAAGTGCGAAAAACGATTAATAACCCTTAAAATCGCAACTTAACACGTAATTTCTAGCATATGACTATAATTTTCAATTCTAACTACTTCAACGCAATAATATAGACGAAATAGTGTTATGTGGCAAGTTTTGCAAAAAACAAACAAAGTTTGAGCTACTTTATGCGCAAAAAAGCCAAAAGCGATGAAAAACCCTTAAAATCGCAACTTAACACGTAATTTCTAGCATATGACTATGATTTTCAATTCTAACCACTTCAACGCAATAATATAGACGAAATAGTGTTGTGTGGCAAGTTTCGCGCAAAACGAAACAAGTTTGAGCTATTTTAAGCGCAAAAGTGCCAAAAAAATTTAAAAACACATAAAATCGGAACTTAACACGTAATTTCTAGCATAAGACTATGATTTTCAATTCTAACCACTTCAACGCAATATATTATTCCAAATAGTGTTGTGTGCGATGTTTCGAGCAAAAGAAACCAAGTTAGATCTACTTTATGCGCAAAAGTGCGAAAAACGATTAAAAACCCTTAAAATCGCAACTTAACACGTAATTTCTAGCATATGACTATAATTTTCAATTCTAACCACTTCAACGCAATAATATAGACGAAATTTTGTTATGTGGCATGTTTTGCACAAAACAAACAAAGTTTGAGCTACTTTATGCGCAAAAAAGCCAAAAACGGTTAAAAACCCTTAAAATCGCAACTTAACACTTAATTTCTAGCACATGACTATGATTTTCAATTGTAACCACTTCAACGCAATAATATAGACGACATAGTGTTGTGTGGCAAGTTTCGCGCAAAACGAAAGAAGTTTGAGCTATTTTAAGCGCGAAAGTGCCAAAAACGCTTAAAAACACATAAAATCGCAATTTAACACGTAATTTCTAGCATATGACTATGATTTTCAATTCTAACCACTTCAACGCAATATATTATTCGAAATAGTGTTGTGTGCGAAGTTTCGAGCAAAAGAAACCAAGATAGATCTACTTTATGCGCAAAAGTGCGAAAAACGATTAAAAACACATAAAATCGGAACTTAACACGTAATTTCTAGCATATTACTATGATTTTAAATTCTATCCACTTCAACACAATAATATATTCCAAATAGTGTTGTGTGCCATGTTTCATGCAAAACAAACCAAGTTTGAGCTACATTATGCGCAAAAGTGCCAAAAACGGTTAAAAACCCTTAAAATCGCAACTTAACACGTAATTTCTAGCATATGACTATAAATTTAAATTCTAACCACTTCAACGCAATAATATAGATGAAATAGTGTTATGTGACATGTTTTGCACAAAACAAACAAAGTTTGAGCTACTTTATGCGCAAAAAAGCCAAAAACGGTTAAAAACCCTTAAAATCGCAACTTAACACGTAATTTCTAGCATATGACTATGATTTTCAATTCTAACCACTTCAACGCAATAATATAGACGAAATAGTGTTGTGTGGCAAGTTTCGCGCAAAACGAAAGAAGTTTGAGCTATTTTAAGCGCGAAAGTGCCAAAAACGCTTAAAAACACATAAAATCGGAACTTAACACGTAATTTCTAGCATATGACTATGATTTTCAATTCTATCCACTGCAACACAATAATATATTCCAAATAGTGTTGTGTGCCATGTTTCATGCAAAACAAACCAAGTTTGAGCTACATTATGCACAAAAGTGCAAAAAACGGTTAAAAACCCTTAAAATCGCAACTTAACACTTAATTTCTAGCATATGACTATGATTTTCAATTCTAACCACTTCAACGCAATAATATAGTCGAAATAGTGTTGTGTGGCAAGTTTCGCGCAAAACGAAACAAGTTTGAGCTATTTTAAGCGCGAAAGTGCCAAAAACGCTTAAAAACACATAAAATCGGAACTTAACACGTAATTTCTAGCATATGACTATGATTTTCAATTCTATCCACTTCATCACAATAATATATTCCAAATAGTGTTGTGTGCCATGTTTCATGCAAAACAAACCAAGTTTGAGCTACATTATGCGCAAAAGTGCCAAAAACGGTTAAAAACCCTTAAAATCGCAACTTAACACGTAATTTCTAGCATATGACTATGATTTTCAATTCTAACCACTTCAACGCAATAATATAGACGAAATAGTGTTGTGTGGCAAGTTTCGCGCAAAACGAAACAAGTTTGAGCTATTTTAAGCGCAAAAGTGCCAAAAAAATTTAAAAACACATAAAATCGGAACTTAACACGTAATTTCTAGCATAAGACTATGATTTTCAATTCTAACCACTTCAACGCAATATATTATTCCAAATAGTGTTGTGTGCGATGTTTCGAGCAAAAGAAACCAAGTTAGATCTACTTTATGCGCAAAAGTGCGAAAAACGATTAAAAACCCTTAAAATCGCAACTTAACACGTAATTTCTAGCATATGACTATAATTTTCAATTCTAACCACTTCAACGCAATAATATAGACGAAATTTTGTTATGTGGCATGTTTTGCACAAAACAAACAAAGTTTGAGCTGCTTTATGCGCAAAAAAGCCAAAAACGGTTAAAAACCCTTAAAATCGCAACTTAACACTTAATTTCTAGCACATGACTATGATTTTCAATTGTAACCACTTCAACGCAATAATATAGACGACATAGTGTTGTGTGGCAAGTTTCGCGCAAAACGAAAGAAGTTTGAGCTATTTTAAGCGCGAAAGTGCCAAAAACGCTTAAAAACACATAAAATCGCAATTTAACACGTAATTTCTAGCATATGACTATGATTTTCAATTCTAACCACTTCAACGCAATATATTATTCCAAATAGTGTTGTGTGCGAAGTTTCGAGCAAAAGAAACCAAGATAGATCTACTTTATGCGCAAAAGTGCGAAAAACGATTAAAAACACATAAAATCGGAACTTAACACGTAATTTCTAGCATATTACTATGATTTTAAATTCTATCCACTTCAACACAATAATATATTCCAAATAGTGTTGTGTGCCATGTTTCATGCAAAACAAACCAAGTTTGAGCTACATTATGCGCAAAAGTGCCAAAAACGGTTAAAAACCCTTAAAATCGCAACTTAACACGTAATTTCTAGCATATGACTATGATTTTCAATTCTAACCACTTCAACGCAATAATATAGACGAAATAGTTTTGTGTGGCAAGTTTCGCGCAAAACAAAACAAGTTTGAGCTAATTTAAGCGCGAAAGTGTCAAAAACGCTTAAAAACGCATAAAATCGGAACTTAACGCGTAATTACTAACATATGACTATGATTTTCAATTGTAACCACTTCAACACAATAATATATACCAAATAATGTTCAGTGCCAAGTTTCGTGCTAAACAAACCAAGTTTGAGCTACATTATGCGCAAAAGTGCCAAAAACGGTTAAAAACTCATAAAATCGCAACTTAACACGTAATTTCTATCATATGACTATGATTTTCAATTCTAACCACTTGAACGCAATAATATAGACAAAATAGTGTTGTGTGGCAAATTTCGCGCAAAATAAAACAAGTTTCAGCTACTTTAAGCGCGAAAGTGCCAAAAACGCTTAAAAACGCATAAAATCGGAACTTAACGCGTAATTACTAACATATGACTATGATTTTCAATTGTAACCACTTCAACACAATAATTTATACCAAATAATGTTCAGTGCCATGTTTCGTGCTAAACAAACCAAGTTTGAGCTACTTTATGCGCAAAAGTGCCAAAAACGCTTAAAAACGCATAAAATCGCAATTTAACACGTAATTTCTAGCATATGACTATGATTTTCAATTCTAACTACTTCAACGCAATATATTATTCCAAATAGTGTTGTGTGCGAAGTTTCGAGCAAAAGAAACCAAGTTAGATCTACTTTATGCGCAAAAGTGCGAAAAACGATTAAAAACCCTTAAAATCGCAACTTAACACGTAATTTCTAGCATATGACTATAATTTTCAATTCTAACTACTTCAACGCAATAATATAGACGAAATAGTGTTATGTGGCAAGTTTTGCAAAAAACAAACAAAGTTTGAGCTACTTTATGCGCAAAAAAGCCAAAAACGGTTAAAAACCCTTAAAATCGCAACTTAACACGTAATTTCTAGCATATGACTATGATTTTCAATTCTAACCACTTCAACGCAATAATATAGACGAAATAGTGTTGTGTGGCAAGTTTCGCGCAAAACGAAACAAGTTTGAGCTATTTTAAGCGCAAAAGTGCCAAAAAAGCTTAAAAAACACATAAAATCGGAACTTAACACGTAATTTCTAGCATAAGACTATGATTTTCAATTCTAACCACTTCAACGCAATATATTATTCCAAATAGTGTTGTGTGCGATGTTTCGAGCAAAAGAAACCAAGTTAGATCTACTTTATGCGCAAAAGTGCGAAAAACGATTAAAAACCATTAAAATCGCAACTTAACACGTAATTTCTAGCATATGACTATAATTTTCAATTCTAACCACTTCAACGCAATAATATAGACGAAATAGTGTTATGTGGCAAGTTTTGCACAAAACAAACAAAGTTTGAGCTACTTTATGCGCAAAAAAGCCAAAAACGGTTAAAAACCCTTAAAATCGCAACTTAACACGTAATTTCTAGCATATGACTATGATTTTCAATTCTAACCACTTCAACACAATAATTTATTCAAAATAGTGTTCTGTGCCACGTTTCGTGCAAAACAAACCAAGTTTGAGCTACTTTATGCGCAAAAGTGCAAAAAACGGTTAAAAACCCTTAAAATCGCAACATAACACGTAATTTCAAGCATATGACTATGATTTTCAAGTTTAACCACTTCAACGCAATAATATAGACCAAACAGTGTTGGGTGGCAAGTTTCGCGCAACACAAATCGAGTTTGAGTTACTTTATGCGCAAAAGTGTTAAAAACGCTTAAAAACGCATAAAATCGGAACTTAACACGTAATTTCAAGCATATGACTGTGATTTTAAATTCCGAGCACTTCAACACAATAATATATACGAAATAGTGTTGTGTGCCAAGTTTCCTGCAAAATAAACAGAGTTTGAGCTACTTTATGCGCAAAAGTGCCAAAAACACTTAAAAACCCTTAAAATCGCAACTTAACATATAATTTCTAGCATACGACAATGATTTTAAATTCTATCCACTTCAACACAATAATATATTCCAAATAGTGTTGTGTACCATGTTTCATGCAAAACAAACAAAGTTTGAGCTACATTATGCGCAAAAGTGCCAAAAACAGTTAAAAACCCTTAAAATCGCAACTTAACACGTAACTTCTAGCATATGACTATGATTTTCAATTCTAACCACTTCAACGCAATAATATAGACGAAATATTTTTGTGTGGCAAGTTTCGCGCAAAACAAAACAAGTTTGAGCTACTTTAAGCGCGAAAGTGTCAAAAACGCATAAAAACGCATAAAATCGGAACTTAACGCGTAATTACTAACATATCACTATGATTTTCAATTGTAACCACTTCAACACAATAATATATACCAAATAATGTTCAGTGCCAAGTTTCGTGCTAAACAAACCAAGTTTGAGCTACATTATGCGCAAAAGTGCCAAAAACGGTTAAAAACTCATAAAATCGCAACTTAACACGTAATTTCTAGCATATGACTATGATTTTCAATTCTAACCACTTGAACGCAATAATATAGACAAAATAGTATTATGTGGCAAGTTTCGCGCAAAATAAAACAAGTTTGAGCTACTTTAAGCGCGAAAGTGCCAAAAACGCTTAAAAACGCATAAAATCGGAACTTAACGCGTAATTACTAACATATGACTATGATTTTCAATTGTAACCACTTGAACACAATAATTTATACCAAATAATGTTCAGTGCCATGTTTCGTGCTAAACAAACCAAGTTTGAGCTACTTTATGCGCAAAAGTGCCAAAAACGCTTAAAAACGCATAAAATCGCAATTTAACACGTAATTTCTAGCATATGACTATAATTTTCAATTCTAACCACTTCAACGCAATATATTATTCCAAATAGTGTTGTGTGCGAAGTTGTCGAGCAAAAGAAACCAAGTTAGATCTACTTTATGCGCAAAAGTGCGAAAAACGATTAAAGACCCTTAAAATCGCAACTTAACACGTAATTTCTAGCATATGACTATAATTTTCAATTCTAACTACTTCAACGCAATAATATAGACGAAATAGTGTTATGTGGCAAGTTTTGCAAAAAACAAACAAAGTTTGAGCTACTTTATGCGCAAAAAAGCCAAAAACGGTGAAAAACCCTTAAAATCGCAACTTAACACGTAATTTCTAGCATAAGACTATGATTTTCAATTCTAACCACTTCAACGCAATATATTATTCCAAATAGTGTTGTGTGCGATGTTTCGAGCAAAAGAAACCAAGTTAGATCTACTTTATGCGCAAAAGTGCGAAAAACGATTAATAACCCTTAAAATCGCAACTTAACACGTAATTTCTAGCATATGACTATAATTTTCAATTCTAACCACTTCAACGCAATAATATAGACGAAATTTTGTTATGTGGCAAGTTTTGCACAAAACAAACAAAGTTTGAGCTACTTTATGCGCAAAAAAGCCAAAATCGGTTAAAAACCCTTAAAATCGCAACTTAACACTTAATTTCTAGCACATGACTATGATTTTCAATTCTAACCACTTCAACGCAATAATATAGACGAAATAGTGTTGTGTGGCAAGTTTTCGCGCAAAACGAAACAAGTTTGAGCTATTTTAAGCGCAAAAGTGCCAAAAAAGCTTAAAAACACATAAAATCAGAACTTAACATGTAATTTCTAGCATAAGACTATGATTTTCAATTCTAACCACTTCAACGCAATATATTATTCCAAATAGTGTTGTGTGCGAAGTTTCGAGCAAAGAAACCAAGTTTGATCTACTTTATGCGCAAATGTGCGAAAAACGATTAATAACCCTTAAAATCGCAACTTAACACGTAATTTCTAGCATATGACTATAATTTTCAATTTTAACCACTTCAACGCAATAATATAGACGAAATTTTGTTATGTGGCAAGTTTTGCACAAAACAAACAAAGTTTGAGCTACATTATGCGCAAAAAAGCCAAAAACGGTTAAAAACCCTTAAAATCGCAACTTAACACTTAATTTCTAGCATATGACTATGATTTTCCATTCTAACCACTTCAACGCAATAATATAGACGAAATAGTGTTGTGTGGCAAGTTTCGCGCAAAACGAAACAAGTTTGAGCTATTTTAAGCGCGAAAGTGCCAAAAACGCTTAAAAACACATAAAATCGGAACTTAACACGTAATTTCTAGCATATGACTATGATTTTCAATTCTATCCACTTCATCACAATAATATATTCCAAATAGTGTTGTGTGCCATGTTTCATGCAAAACAAACCAAGTTTGAGCTACAATATGCGCAAAAGTGCCAAAAACGGTTAAAAACCCTTAAAATCGCAACTTAACACGTAATTTCTAGCATATGACTATGATTTTCAATTCTAACCACTTCAACGCAATAATATAGACGAAATAGTTTTGTGTGGCAAGTTTCGCGCAAAACAAAACAAGTTTGAGCTAATTTAAGCGCGAAAGTGTCAAAAACGCTTAAAAACGCATAAAATCGGAACTTAACGCGTAATTACTAACATATGACTATGATTTTCAATTGTAACCACTTCAACACAATAATATATACCAAGTAATGTTCAGTGCCAAGTTTCGTGCTAAACAAACCAAGTTTGAGCTACATTATGCGCAAAAGTGCCAAAAACGGTTAAAAACTCATAAAATCGCAACTTAACACGTAATTTCTATCATATGACTATGATTTTCAATTCTAACCACTTGAACGCAATAATATAGACAAAATAGTGTTGTGTGGCAAGTTTCGCGCAAAATAAAACAAGTTTGAGCTACTTTAAGCGCGAAAGTGCCAAAAACGCTTAAAAACGCATAAAATCGGAACTTAACGCGTAATTACTAACATATGACTATCATTTTCAATTGTAACCACTTCAACACAATAATTTATACCAAATAATGTTCAGTGCCATGTTTCGTGCTAAACAAACCAAGTTTGAGCTACTTTATGCGCAAAAGTGCCAAAAACGCTTAAAAACGCCTAAAATCGCAATTTAACACGTAATTTCTAGCATATGACTATAATTTTCAATTCTAACCACTTCAACGCAATATATTATTCCAAATAGTGTTGTGTGCGAAGTTTCGAGCAAAAGAAACCAAGTTAGATCTACTTTATGCGCAAAAGTGCGAAAAACGATTAAAAACCCTTAAAATCGCAACTTAACACGTAATTTCTAGCATATGACTATAATTTTCAATTCTAACTACTTCAACGCAATAATATAGACGAAATAGTGTTATGTGGCAAATTTTGCAAAAAACAAACAAAGTTTGAGCTACTTTATGCGCAAAAAAGCCAAAAGCGATGAAAAACCCTTAAAATCGCAACTTAACACGTAATTTCTAGCATATGACTATGATTTTCAATTCTAACCACTTCAACGCAATAATGTAGACGAAATAGTGTTGTGTGGCAAGTTTCGCGCAAAACGAAACAAGTTTGAGCTATTTTAAGCGCAAAAGTGCCAAAAAAATTTAAAAACACATAAAATCGGAACTTAACACGTAATTTCTAGCATAAGACTATGATTTTCAATTCTAACCACTTCAACGCAATATATTATTCCAAATAGTGTTGTGTGCGATGTTTCGAGCAAAAGAAACCAAGTTAGATCTACTTTATGCGCAAAAGTGCGAAAAACGATTAAAAACCCTTAAAATCGCAACTTAACACGTAATTTCTAGCATATGACTATAATTTTCAATTCTAACCACTTCAACGCAATAATATAGACGAAATTTTGTTATGTGGCAAGTTTTGCACAAAACAAACAAAGTTTGAGCTACTTTATGCGCAAAAAAGCCAAAAACGGTTAAAAACCCTTAAAATCGCAACTTAACACTTAATTTCTAGCACATGACTATGATTTTCAATTCTAACCACTTCAACGCAATAATATAGACGAAATAGTGTTGTGTGGCAAGTTTCGCGCAAAACGAAACAAGTTTGAGCTATTTTAAGCGCAAAAGTGCCAAAAAAGCTTAAAAACACATAAAATCAGAACTTAACATGTAATTTCTAGCATAAGACTATGATTTTCAATTCTAACCACTTCAACGCAATATATTATTCCAAATAGTGTTGTGTGCGAAGTTTCGAGCAAAAGAAACAAAGTTTGATCTACTTTATGCGCAAAAGTGCGAAAAACGATTAATAACCCTTAAAATCGCAACTTAACACGTAATTTCTAGCATATGACTATAATTTTCAATTTTAACCACTTCAACGCAATAATATAGACGAAATTTTGTTATGTGGCAAGTTTTGCACAAAACAAACAAAGTTTGAGCTACTTTATGCGCAAAAAAGCCAAAAACGGTTAAAAACCCTTAAAATCGCAACTTAACACTTAATTTCTAGCATATGACTATGATTTTCAATTCTAACCACTTCAACGCAATAATATAGACGAAATAGTGTTGTGTGGCAAGTTTCGCGCAAAACAAAACAAGTTTGAGCTAATTTAAGCGCGAAAGTGTCAAAAACGCTTAAAAACGCATAAAATCGGAACTTAACGCGTAATTACTAACATATGACTATGATTTTCAATTGTAACCACTTCAACACAATAATATATACCAAATAATGTTCAGTGCCAAGTTTCGTGCTAAACAAACCAAGTTTGAGCTACATTATGCGCAAAAGTTCCAAAAACGGTTAAAAACTCATAAAATCGCAACTTAACACGTAATTTCTATCATATGACTATGATTTTCAATTTTAACCACTTGAACGCAATAATATAGACAAAATAGTGTTGTGTGGCAAGTTTCGCGCAAAATAAAACAAGTTTGAGCTACTTTAAGCGCGAAAGTGCCAAAAACGCTTAAAAACGCATAAAATCGGAACTTAACGCGTAATTACTAACATATGACTATGATTTTCAATTGTAACCACTTCAACACAATAATTTATACCAAATAATGTTCAGTGCCATGTTTCGTGCTAAACAAATCAAGTTTGAGCTACTTTATGCGCAAAAGTGCCAAAAACGCTTAAAAACGCATAAAATCGCAATTTAACACGTAATTTCTAGCATATGACTATGATTTTCAATTCTAAACACTTCAACGCAATATATTATTCCAAATAGTGTTGTGTGCGAAGTTTCGAGCAAAAGAAACCAAGTTAGATCTACTTTATGCGCAAAAGTGCGAAAAACGATTAAAAACCCTTAAAATCGCAACTTAACACGTAATTTCTAGCATATGACTATAATTTTCAATTCTAACTACTTCAACGCAATAATATAGACGAAATAGTGTTATGTGGCAAGTTTTGCAAAAAACAAACAAAGTTTGAGCAACTTTATGCGCAAAAAAGCCAAAAACGGTTAAAAACCCTTAAAATCGCAACTTAACACGTAATTTCTAGCATATGACTATGATTTTCAATTCTAACCACTTGAACGCAATAATATAGACAAAATAGTATTATGTGGCAAGTTTCGCGCAAAATAAAACAAGTTTGAGCTACTTTAAGCGCGAAAGTGCCAAAAACGCTTAAAAACGCATAAAATCGGAACTTAACGCGTAATTACTAACATATGACTATGATTTTCAATTGTAACCACTTGAACACAATAATTTATACCAAATAATGTTCAGTGCCATGTTTCGTGCTAAACAAACCAAGTTTGAGCTACTTTATGCGCAAAAGTGCCAAAAACGCTTAAAAACGCATAAAATCGCAATTTAACACGTAATTTCTAGCATATGACTATAATTTTCAATTCTAACCACTTCAACGCAATATATTATTCCAAATAGTGTTGTGTGCGAAGTTTCGAGCAAAAGAAACCAAGTTAGATCTACTTTATGCGCAAAAGTGCGAAAAACGATTAAAGACCCTTAAAATCGCAACTTAACACGTAATTTCTAGCATATGACTATAATTTTCAATTCTAACTACTTCAACGCAATAATATAGACGAAATAGTGTTATGTGGCAAGTTTTGCAAAAAACAAACAAAGTTTGAGCTACTTTATGCGCAAAAAAGCCAAAAACGGTGAAAAACCCTTAAAATCGCAACTTAACACGTAATTTCTAGCATAAGACTATGATTTTCAATTCTAACCACTTCAACGCAATATATTATTCCAAATAGTGTTGTGTGCGATGTTTCGAGCAAAAGAAACCAAGTTAGATCTACTTTATGCGCAAAAGTGCGAAAAACGATTAATAACCCTTAAAATCGCAACTTAACACGTAATTTCTAGCATATGACTATAATTTTCAATTCTAACCACTTCAACGCAATAATATAGACGAAATTTTGTTATGTGGCAAGTTTTGCACAAAACAAACAAAGTTTGAGCTACTTTATGCGCAAAAAAGCCAAAATCGGTTAAAAACCCTTAAAATCGCAACTTAACACTTAATTTCTAGCACATGACTATGATTTTCAATTCTAACCACTTCAACGCAATAATATAGACGAAATAGTGTTGTGTGGCAAGTTTCGCGCAAAACGAAACAAGTTTGAGCTATTTTAAGCGCAAAAGTGCCAAAAAAGCTTAAAAACACATAAAATCAGAACTTAACATGTAATTTCTAGCATAAGACTATGATTTTCAATTCTAACCACTTCAACGCAATATATTATTCCAAATAGTGTTGTGTGCGAAGTTTCGAGCAAAAGAAACCAAGTTTGATCTACTTTATGCGCAAATGTGCGAAAAAACGATTAATAACCCTTAAAATCGCAACTTAACACGTAATTTCTAGCATATGACTATAATTTTCAATTTTAACCACTTCAACGCAATAATATAGACGAAATTTTGTTATGTGGCAAGTTTTGCACAAAACAAACAAAGTTTGAGCTACATTATGCGCAAAAAAGCCAAAAACGGTTAAAAACCCTTAAAATCGCAACTTAACACTTAATTTCTAGCATATGACTATGATTTTCCATTCTAACCACTTCAACGCAATAATACAGACGAAATAGTGTTGTGTGGCAAGTTTCGCGCAAAACGAAACAAGTTTGAGCTATTTTAAGCGCGAAAGTGCCAAAAACGCTTAAAAACACATAAAATCGGAACTTAACACGTAATTTCTAGCATATGACTATGATTTTCAATTCTATCCACTTCATCACAATAATATATTCCAAATAGTGTTGTGTGCCATGTTTCATGCAAAACAAACCAAGTTTGAGCTACAATATGCGCAAAAGTGCCAAAAACGGTTAAAAACCCTTAAAATCGCAACTTAACACGTAATTTCTAGCATATGACTATGATTTTCAATTCTAACCACTTCAACGCAATAATATAGACGAAATAGTTTTGTGTGGCAAGTTTCGCGCAAAACAAAACAAGTTTGAGCTAATTTAAGCGCGAAAGTGTCAAAAACGCTTAAAAACGCATAAAATCGGAACTTAACGCGTAATTACTAACATATGACTATGATTTTCAATTGTAACCACTTCAACACAATAATATATACCAAGTAATGTTCAGTGCCAAGTTTCGTGCTAAACAAACCAAGTTTGAGCTACATTATGCGCAAAAGTGCCAAAAACGGTTAAAAACTCATAAAATCGCAACTTAACACGTAATTTCTATCATATGACTATGATTTTCAATTCTAACCACTTGAACGCAATAATATAGACAAAATAGTGTTGTGTGGCAAGTTTCGCGCAAAATAAAACAAGTTTGAGCTACTTTAAGCGCGAAAGTGCCAAAAACGCTTAAAAACGCATAAAATCGGAACTTAACGCGTAATTACTAACATATGACTATCATTTTCAATTGTAACCACTTCAACACAATAATTTATACCAAATAATGTTCAGTGCCATGTTTCGTGCTAAACAAACCAAGTTTGAGCTACTTTATGCGCAAAAGTGCCAAAAACGCTTAAAAACGCCTAAAATCGCAATTTAACACGTAATTTCTAGCATATGACTATAATTTTCAATTCTAACCACTTCAACGCAATATATTATTCCAAATAGTGTTGTGTGCGAAGTTTCGAGCAAAAGAAACCAAGTTAGATCTACTTTATGCGCAAAAGTGCGAAAAACGATTAAAAACCCTTAAAATCGCAACTTAACACGTAATTTCTAGCATATGACTATAATTTTCAATTCTAACTACTTCAACGCAATAATATAGACGAAATAGTGTTATGTGGCAAATTTTGCAAAAAACAAACAAAGTTTGAGCTACTTTATGCGCAAAAAAGCCAAAAGCGATGAAAAACCCTTAAAATCGCAACTTAACACGTAATTTCTAGCATATGACTATGATTTTCAATTCTAACCACTTCAACGCAATAATGTAGACGAAATAGTGTTGTGTGGCAAGTTTCGCGCAAAACGAAACAAGTTTGAGCTATTTTAAGCGCAAAAGTGCCAAAAAAATTTAAAAACACATAAAATCGGAACTTAACACGTAATTTCTAGCATAAGACTATGATTTTCAATTCTAACCACTTCAACGCAATATATTATTCCAAATAGTGTTGTGTGCGATGTTTCGAGCAAAAGAAACCAAGTTAGATCTACTTTATGCGCAAAAGTGCGAAAAACGATTAAAAACCCTTAAAATCGCAACTTAACACGTAATTTCTAGCATATGACTATAATTTTCAATTCTAACCACTTCAACGCAATAATATAGACGAAATTTTGTTATGTGGCAAGTTTTGCACAAAACAAACAAAGTTTGAGCTACTTTATGCGCAAAAAAGCCAAAAACGGTTAAAAACCCTTAAAATCGCAACTTAACACTTAATTTCTAGCACATGACTATGATTTTCAATTCTAACCACTTCAACGCAATAATATAGACGAAATAGTGTTGTGTGGCAAGTTTCGCGCAAAACGAAACAAGTTTGAGCTATTTTAAGCGCAAAAGTGCCAAAAAAGCTTAAAAACACATAAAATCAGAACTTAACATGTAATTTCTAGCATAAGACTATGATTTTCAATTCTAACCACTTCAACGCAATATATTATTCCAAATAGTGTTGTGTGCGAAGTTTCGAGCAAAAGAAACAAAGTTTGATCTACTTTATGCGCAAAAGTGCGAAAAACGATTAATAACCCTTAAAATCGCAACTTAACACGTAATTTCTAGCATATGACTATAATTTTCAATTTTAACCACTTCAACGCAATAATATAGACGAAATTTTGTTATGTGGCAAGTTTTGCACAAAACAAACAAAGTTTGAGCTACTTTATGCGCAAAAAAGCCAAAAACGGTTAAAAACCCTTAAAATCGCAACTTAACACTTAATTTCTAGCATATGACTATGATTTTCAATTCTAACCACTTCAACGCAATAATATAGACGAAATAGTGTTGTGTGGCAAGTTTCGCGCAAAACAAAACAAGTTTGAGCTAATTTAAGCGCGAAAGTGTCAAAAACGCTTAAAAACGCATAAAATCGGAACTTAACGCGTAATTACTAACATATGACTATGATTTTCAATTGTAACCACTTCAACACAATAATATATACCAAATAATGTTCAGTGCCAAGTTTCGTGCTAAACAAACCAAGTTTGAGCTACATTATGCGCAAAAGTTCCAAAAACGGTTAAAAACTCATAAAATCGCAACTTAACACGTAATTTCTATCATATGACTATGATTTTCAATTTTAACCACTTGAACGCAATAATATAGACAAAATAGTGTTGTGTGGCAAGTTTCGCGCAAAATAAAACAAGTTTGAGCTACTTTAAGCGCGAAAGTGCCAAAAACGCTTAAAAACGCATAAAATCGGAACTTAACGCGTAATTACTAACATATGACTATGATTTTCAATTGTAACCACTTCAACACAATAATTTATACCAAATAATGTTCAGTGCCATGTTTCGTGCTAAACAAATCAAGTTTGAGCTACTTTATGCGCAAAAGTGCCAAAAACGCTTAAAAACGCATAAAATCGCAATTTAACACGTAATTTCTAGCATATGACTATGATTTTCAATTCTAAACACTTCAACGCAATATATTATTCCAAATAGTGTTGTGTGCGAAGTTTCGAGCAAAAGAAACCAAGTTAGATCTACTTTATGCGCAAAAGTGCGAAAAACGATTAAAAACCCTTAAAATCGCAACTTAACACGTAATTTCTAGCATATGACTATAATTTTCAATTCTAACTACTTCAACGCAATAATATAGACGAAATAGTGTTATGTGGCAAGTTTTGCAAAAAACAAACAAAGTTTGAGCAACTTTATGCGCAAAAAAGCCAAAAACGGTTAAAAACCCTTAAAATCGCAACTTAACACGTAATTTCTAGCATATGACTATTATTTTCAATTCTAACCACTTCAACGCAATAATATAGACGAAATAGTGTTGTGTGGCAAGTTTCGCGCAAAACGAAACAAGTTTAACCTATTTTAAGCGCAAAAGTGCCAAAAAAGCTTAAAAACACATAAAATCGGAACTTAACACGTAATTTCTAGCATAAGACTATGATTTTCAATTCTAACCACTTCAACGCAATATATTATTCCAAATAGTGTTGTGTGCGATGTTTCGAGCAAAAGAAATCAAGTTAGATCTACTTTATGCGCAAAAGTGCGAAAAACGATTAAAAACCCTTAAAATCGCAACTTAACACGTAATTTCTAGCATATGACTATAATTTTCAATTCTAACCACTGCAACGCAATAATATAGACGAAATTTTGTTATGTGGCAAGTTTTGCACAAAACAAACAAAGTTTGAGCTACTTTATGCGCAAAAAAGCCAAAAACGGTTAAAAACCCTTAAAATCGCAACTTAACACTTAATTTCTAGCACATGACTATGATTTTCAATTCTAACCACTTCAACGCAATAATATAGACGAAATAGTGTTGTGTGGCAAGTTTCGCGCAAAACGAAACAAGTTTGAGCTATTTTAAGCGCAAAAGTGCCAAAAAAGCTTAAAAACACATAAAATCAGAACTTAACACGTAATTTCTAGCATAAGACTATGATTTTCAATTCTAACCACTTCAACGCAATATATTATTCCAAATAGTGTTGTGTGCGATGTTTCGAGCAAAAGAAACCAAGTTAGATCTACTTTATGCGCAAAAGTGCGAAAAACGATTAAAAACCCTTAAAATCGCAACTTAACACGTAATTTCTATCATATGACTATAATTTTCAATTCTAACCACTTCAACGCAATAATATAGACGAAATTTTGTTATGTGGCAAGTTTTGCACAAAACAAACAAAGTTTGAGCTACTTTATGCGCAAAAAAGCCAAAAACGGTTAAAAACCCTTAAAATCGCAACTTAACACTTAATTTCTAGCACATGACTATGATTTTCAATTCTAACCACTTCAACGCAATAATATAGACGAAATAGTGTTGTGTGGCAAGTTTCGCGCAAAACGAAACAAGTTTGAGCTATTTTAAGCGCAAAAGTGCCAAAAAAGCTTAAAAACACATAAAATCAGAACTTAACATGTAATTTCTAACATAAGACTATGATTTTCAATTCTAACCACTTCAACGCAATATATTATTCCAAATAGTGTTGTGTGCGAAGTTTCGAGCAAAAGAAACCAAGTTTGATCTACTTTATGCGCAAAAGTGCGAAAAACGATTAATAACCCTTAAAATCGCAACTTAACACGTAATTTCTAGCATATGACTATAATTTTCAAATTTAACCACTTCAACGCAAAAATATAGACGAAATTTTGTTATGTGGCAAGTTTTGCACAAAACAAACAAAGTTTGAGCTACTTTATGCGCAAAAAAGCCAAAAACGGTTAAAAACCCTTAAAATCGCAACTTAACACTTAATTTCTAGCATATGACTATGATTTTCAATTCTAACCACTTCAATGCAATAATATAGACGAAATAGTGTTGTGTGGCAAGTTTCGCGCAAAACGAAACAAGTTTGAGCTATTTTAAGCGCGAAAGTGCCAAAAACGCTTAAAAACACATAAAATCGGAACTTAACACGTAATTTCTAGCATATGACTATGATTTTCAATTCTATCCACTTCATCACAATAATATATTCCAAATAGTGTTGTGTGCCATGTTTCATGCAAAACAAACCAAGTTTGAGCTACATTATGCGCAAAAGTGCCAAAAACGGTTAAAAACCCTTAAAATCGCAACTTAACACGTAATTTCTAGCATATGACTATGATTTTCAATTCTAACCACTTCAACGCAATAATATAGACGAAATAGTTTTGTGTGGCAAGTTTCGCGCAAAACAAAACAAGTTTGAGCTAATTTAAGCGCGAAAGTGTCAAAAACGCTTAAAAACGCATAAAATCGGAACTTAACGCGTAATTACAAACATATGACTATGATTTTCAATTGTAACCACTTGAACACAATAATATATACCAAATAATGTTCAGTGCCAAGTTTCGTGCTAAACAAACCATGTTTGAGCTACATTATGCGCAAAAGTGCCAAAAACGGTTAAAAACTCATAAAATCGCAACTTAACACGTAATTTCTATCATATGACTATGATTTTCAATTCTAACCACTTGAACGCAATAATATAGACAAAATAGTGTTGTGTGGCAAGTTTCGCGCAAAATAAAACAAGTTTGAGCTACTTTAAGCGCGAAAGTGCCAAAAACGCTTAAAAACGCATAAAATCGGAACTTAACGCGTAATTACTAACATATGACTATGATTTTCAATTGTAACCACTTCAACACAATAATTTATACCAAATAATGTTCAGTGCCATGTTTCGTGCTAAACAAACCAAGTTTGAGCTACTTTATGCGCAAAAGTGCCAAAAACGCTTAAAAACGCATAAAATCGCAATTTAACACGTAATTTCTAGCATATGACTATGATTTTCAATTCTAACCACTTCAACGCAATATATTATTCCAAATAGTGTTGTGTGCGAAGTTTCGAGCAAAAGAAACCAAGTTAAATCTACTTTATGCGCAAAAGTGCGAAAAACGATTAAAAACCCTTAAAATCGCAACTTAACACGTAATTTCTAGCATATGACTATAATTTTCAATTCTAACTACTTCAACGCAATAATATAGACGAAATAGTGTTATGTGGCAAGTTTTGCAAAAAACAAACAAAGTTTGAGCTACTTTATGCGCAAAAAAGCCAAAAACGGTTAAAAACCCTTAAAATCGCAACTTAACACGTAATTTCTAGCATATGACTATGATTTTCAATTCTAACCACTTCAACGCAATAATATAGACGAAATAGTGTTGTCTGGCAAGTTTCGCGCAAAACGAAACAAGTTTGAGCTATTTAAGCGCAAAAGTGCCAAAAAAAGCTTAAAAACACATAAAATCGGAACTTAACACGTAATTTCTAGCATATGACTATGATTTTCAATTCTAACCACTTCAACGCAATATATTATTCCAAATAGTGTTGTGTGCGAAGTTTCGAGCAAAAGAAACCAAGTTAGATCTACTTTATGCGCAAAAGTGCGAAAACGATAAAAAAACCCTTAAAATCGCAACTTAACACGTAATTTCTAGCATATGACTATAATTTTCAATTCTAACCACTTCAACGTAATAATATAGACGAAATAGTGTTATGTGGCAAGTTTTGCAAAAAACAAACAAAGTTTGAGCTACTTTATGCGCAAAAAGCCAAAAACGGTTAAAAACCCTTAAAATCGCAACTTAACACGTAATTTCTAGCATATGACTATGATTTTAAATTCTAACCACTTCAAACGCAATAATATAGACGAAATAGTGTTATGTGGCAAGTTTCGCGCAAAACGAAACAAGTTTGAGCTATTTTAAGCGCAAAAGTGCCAAAAAAGCTTAAAAACACATAAAATCGGAACTTAAACACGTAATTTCTAGCATAAGACTATGATTTTCAATTCTAACCACTTCAACGCAATATATTATTCCAAATAGTGTTGTGTGCGAAGTTTCGAGCAAAAGAAACCAAGTTAGATCTACTTTATGCGCAAAAGTGCGAAAACGATTAAAAACCTTAAAATCGCAACTTAACACGTAATTTCTAGCATATGACTATAATTTTCAATTCTAACCACTTCAACGTAATAATATAGACGAAATAGTGTTATGTGGCAAGTTTTGCAAAAAACAAACAAAGTTTGAGCTACTTTATGCGCAAAAAAGCCAAAAACGGTTAAAAAACCTTAAAATCGCAACTTAACACGTAATTTCTAGCATATGACTATGATTTTAAATTCTAACCACTTCAACGCAATAATATAGACGAAATAGTGTTATGTGGCAAGTTTCGCGCAAAACGAAACAAGTTTGAGCTATTTTAAGCGCAAAAGTGCCAAAAAAGCTTAAAAACACATAAAATCGGAACTTAACACGTAATTTCTAGCATAAGACTATGATTTTCAATTCTAACCACTTCAACGCAATATATTATTCCAAATAGTGTTGTGTGCAGTGTTCGAGCAAAAGAAACCAAGTTTGATCTACTTTATGCGCAAAAGTGCGAAAAACGATAAAAAACCTTTAAAATCGCAACTTAACACGTAATTTCTAGCATATGACTATGATTTTAAATTCTAACCACTTCAACGCAATAATATAGACGAAATAGTGTTGTGTGGCAAGTTTCGTGCAAAACGAAACAAGTTTGAGCTATTTTAAGCGCGAAAGTGCCAAAAACGCTTAAAAAACACATAAAATCGGAACTTAACACGTAATTTCTAGCATATGACTATGATTTTCAATTCTATCCACTTCAACACAATAATATATTCCAAATAGTGTTGTGTGCCATGTTTCATGCAAAACAAAATCAAGTTTGAGCTACATTATGCGCAAAAGTTTCAAAAACGGTTAAAAACCCTTAAAATCGCAACTTAACACGTAATTTCTAGCATATGACTATGATTTTCAATTCTAACCACTTCAACGCAATAATATAGACGAAATAGTTTTGTGTGGCAACTTTCGCGCAAAACAAAACAAGTTTGAGCTACTTTAAGCGCGAAAGTGTCAAAAACGCTAAAAACGGATAAAATCGGAACTTAACGCGTAATTACTAACATATGACTATGATTTTCAATTGTAACCACTTCAACACAATAATATATACCAAATAATGTTCAGTGCCAAGTTTCGTGCTAAGAAAACCAAGTTTGAGCTACATTATGCGCAAAAGTGCCAAAAACGGTTAAAAACCCATAAAATCGCAACTTAACACGTAATTTCTAGCATATGACTATGATTTTCAATTCTAACCACTTGAACGCAATAATATAGACAAAATAGTGTTGTGTGGCAAGTTTCGCGCAAAATAAAACAAGTTTGAGCTACTTTAAGCGCGAAAGTGCCAAAAACGCTTAAAAACGCATAAAATCGGAACTTAACGCGTAATTACTAACATATGACTATGATTTTCAATTGTAACCACTTGAACACAATATTTTATACCAAATAATGTTCAATGCCATGTTTCGTGCTAAACAAACCAAGTTTAAGCTACTTTATGCGCAAAAGTGCTAAAAACGCTTAAAAACGCATAAAATCGCAATTTAACACGTAATTTCTAGCATATGACTATAATTTTCAATTCTAACCACTTCAACGCAATATATTATTCCAAATAGTGTTGTGTGCGAAGTTTCGAGCAAAAGAAACCAAGTTAGATCTACTTTATGCGCAAAAGTGCGAAAAACGATTAAAAACCCTTAAAATCGCAACTTAAAAAGTAATTTCTAGCATATGACTATAATTTTAAATTCTAACCACTTCAACGCAATAATATAGACGAAATTTTGTTATGTGGCAAGTTTTGCACAAAACAAACAAAGTTTGAGCTACTCTATGCGCAAAAAAGCCAAAACGGTTAAAAACCCTTAAAATCGCAACTTAACACTTAATTTCTAGCATATGACTATGATTTTCAATTCTAACCACTTCAACGCAATAATATAGACGAAATAGTGTTGTGTGGCAAGTGTCGCGCAAAACGAAAGAAGTTTGAGCTATTTTAAGCGCGAAAGTGCCAAAAACGCTTAAAAACACATAAAATCGGAACTTAACACGTAATTTCTAGCATATGACTATGATTTTCAATTCTATCCACTTCAACACAATAATATATTCCAAATAGTGTTTGTGTGCCATGTTTCATGCAAAACAAACCAAGTTTGAGCTACATTATGCGCAAAAGTGCCAAAAACGGTTAAAAACCCTTAAAATCGCAACTTAACACGTAATTTCTAGCATATGACTATGATTTTCAATTCTAACCACTTCAACGCAATAATATAGACGAAATAGTTTTGTGTGGCAAGTTTCGCGCAAAACAAAACAAGTTTGAGCTAATTTAAGCGCGAAAGTGTCAAAAACGCTTAAAAACGCATAAAATCAGAACTTAACGCGTAATTACTAACATATGACTATGATTTTCAATTGTAACCACTTCAACACACAACACAATAATATATACCAAATAATGTTCAGTGCCAAGTTTCGTGCTAAACAAACCAAGTTTGAGCTACATTATGCGCAAAAGAGCCAAAAACGGTTAAAAACTCATAAAATCGCAACTTAACACGTAATTTCTAGCATATGACTATGATTTTCAATTCTAACCACTTGAACGCAATAATATAGACAAAATAGTGTTGTGTGGCAAGTTTCGCGCAAAATAAAACAAGTTTGAGCTACTTTAAGCGCGAAAGTGCCAAAAACGCTTAAAAACGCATAAAATCGGAACTTAACGCGTAATTACTAACATATGACTATGATTTTCAATTGTAACCACTTCAACACAATAATTTATACCAAATAATGTTCAGTGCCATGTTTCGTGCTAAACAAACCAAGTTTGAGCTACTTTATGCGTAAAAGTGCCAAAAACGCTTTAAAACGCATAAAATCGCAATTTAACACGTAATTTCTAGCATATGACTATGATTTTCAATTCTAACCACTTCAACGCAATATATTATTCCAAATAGTGTTGTGTGCGAAGTTTCGAGCAAAAGAAACCAAGTTAGATCTACTTTATGCGCAAAAGTGCGAAAACGATTAAAAACCCTTAAAATCGCAACATAACACGTAATTTCTAGCATATGACTATAATTTTCAATTCTAACCACTTCAACGCAATAATATAGACGAAATAGAGTTATGTGGCAAGTTTTGCAAAAAACAAACAAAGTTTGAGCTACTTTATGCGCAAAAAAGCCAAAAACGGTAAAAAACCCTTAAAATCGTAACTTAACACGTAATTTCTAGCATATGACTATGATTTTCAATTCTAACCACTTCAACGCAATAATATAGACGAAATAGTGTTGTGTGGCAAGTTTCGCGCAAAACGAAACAAGTTTGAGCTATTTTAAGCGCAAAAGTGCCAAAAAAGCTTAAAAACACATAAAATCGGAACTTAACACGTAATTTCTAGCATAAGACTATGATTTTCAATTCTAACCACTTCAACGCAATATATTATTCCTAATAGTGTTGTGTGCAGTGTTTCGAGCAAAAGAAACCAAGTTTGATCTACTTTATGCGCAAAAGTGCGAAAAACGATAAAAAATCTTTAGAATCGCAACTTAACACGTAATTTCTAGCATATGACTATAAATTTAAATTCTAACCACTTCAACGCAATAATATAGATGAAATAGTGTTATGTGGCATGTTTTGCACAAAACAAACAAAGTTTGAGCTACTTTATGCGCAAAAAAGCCAAAAACGGTTAAAAACCCTTAAAATCGCAACTTAGCACGTAATTTCTAGAATATGACTATGATTTTCAATTCTAACCACTTCAACGCAATAATAAGACGAAATAGTGTTGTGTGGCAAGTTTCGCGCAAAACGAAACAAGTTTGAGCTATTTTAAGCGCAAAAGTGCCAAAAAAGCTTAAAAACACATAAAATCAGAACTTAGCACGTAATTTCTAGCAAAAGACTATAATTTTCAATTCTAACCACTTCAACGCAATATATTATTCCAATTAGTGTTGTGTGCGAAGTTTCGAGCAAAAGAAACCAAGTTTGATCTACTTTATGCGCAAAAGTGCGAAAAACGATTAAAAACCCTTAAAATTGCAACTTAACACGTAATTTCTAGCATATGACTATGATTTTCAATTCTAACCACTTCAACGCAATAATATAGACGAAATAGTGTTGTGTGGCAAGTTTCGTGCAAAACGAAACAAGTTTGAGCTATTTTAAGCGCGAAAGTGCCAAAAACGCTGAAAAACACATAAAATCGAAACTTAACACGTCATTTCTAGCATAAGACTATGATTTTCAATTCTATCCACTTCAACACAATAATATATTCCAAATAGTGTTGTGTGCCATGTTTCATGCAAAACAAACAAAGTTTGAGCTACTTTATGCGCAAAAAAGCCAAAAACGGTTAAAAACCCTTAAAATCGCAACTTAACACGTAATTTCTAGCATATGACTATGATTTTCAATTCTAACCACTTCAGCGCAATAATATAGACGAAATAGTGTTGTGTGGCAAGTTTCGCGCAAAACGAAACAAGTTTGAGCTATTTTAAGCGCAAAAGTGCCAAAAAAGCTTAAAAACACATAAAATCGAAACTTAACACGTCATTTCTAGCATAAGACTATGATTTTCAATTCTAACCACTTCAACGCAATATATTATTCCAAATAGTGTTGTGTGCGAAGTTTCGAGCAAAAGAAACCAAGTTTGATCAACTTTATGCGCAAAAGTGCGAAAAACGATTAAAAACCCTTAAAATCGCAACTTAACACGTAATTTCTATCATATGACTATAATTTTCAATTCTAACCACTTCAACGCAATAATATAGACGAAATTTTGTTATGTGGCAAGTTTTGCACAAAACAAACAAAGTTTGAGCTACTTTATGCGCAAAAAAGCCAAAAACGGTTAAAAACCCTTAAAATCGCAACTTAACACTTAATTTCTAGCATATGACTATGATTTTCAATTCTAACCACTTCAACGCAATAATATAGACGAAATAGTTTTGTGTGGCAAGTTTCGCGCAAAACAAAACTTTTTTGAGCTACTTTAAGCGCGAAAGTGTCAAAAACGCTTAAAAACGCATAAAATCGGAACTTAACGCGTAATTACTAACATATGACTATGATTTTCAATTGTAACAACTTCAACACAATAATATATACCAAATAATGTTCAGTGCCAAGTTTCGTGCTAAGCAAATCAAGTTTGAGCTACATTATGTGCAAAAGTGCCAAAAACGGTTAAAAACCCATAAAATCGCAACTTAACACGTAATTTCTAGCATATGACTATGATTTTCAATTCTAACCACTTGAACGCAATAATATAGACAAAATAGTGTTGTGTGGCAAGTTTCGCGCAAAATAAAACATGTTTGAGCTACTTTAAGCGCGAAAGTGCCAAAAACGCTTAAAAACGCATAAAATCGGAACTTAACGCGTAATTACTAACATATGACTATGATTTTCAATTGTAAGCACTTGAACACAATAATTTATACCAAATAATGTTCAGTGCCATGTTTCGTGCTAAACAAACCAAGTTTGAGCTACTTTATGCGCAAAAGTACAAAAAACGCTTAAAAACGCATAAAATCGCAATTTAACACGTAATTTCTAGCATATGACTATAATTTTTCAATTCTAACCACTTCAACGCAATATATTATTCCAAATAGTGTTGTGTGCGAAGTTTCGAGCAAAAGAAACCAAGTTAGATGAACTTTTTGCGCAAAAGTGCGAAAAACGATTAAAAACCCTTAAAATCGCAACTTAACACGTAATTTCTAGCATATGACTATAATTTTCAATTCTAACCACTTCAACGCAATAATATAGACGAAATAGTTTTATGTGGCAAGTTTTGCAAAAAACAAACAAAGTTTGAGCTACTTTATGCGCAAAAAAGCCAAAAACGGTTAAAAACCCTTAAAATCGCAACTTAACACGTAATTTCTAGCATATGACTATGATTTTCAATTCTAACCACTTCAGCGCAATAATATAGACGAAATAGTGTTGTGTGGCAAGTTTCGCGCAAAAGGAAACAAGTTTGAGCTATTTTAAGCGCAAAAGTGCCAAAAAAGCTTAAAAACACATAAAATCAAAACTCAACACGTAATTTCTAGCATAAGACTATGATTTTCAATTCTAACCACTTCAACGCAATATATTATTCCAAATAGTGTTGTGTGCGAAGTTTCGAGCAAAAGAAACCAAGTTTGATCAACTTTATGCGCAAAAGTGCGAAAAACGATTAAAAACCCTTAAAATCGCAACTTAACACGTAATTTCTATCATATGACTATAATTTTCAATTCTAACCACTTCAACGCAATAATATAGACGAAATTTTGTTATGTGGCAAGTTTTGCACAAAACAAACAAAGTTTGAGCTACTTTATGCGCAAAAAAGCCAAAAACGGTTAAAAACCCTTAAAATCGCAACTTAACACTTAATTTCTAGCATATGACTATGATTTTCAATTCTAACCACTTCAACGCAATAATATAGACGAAATAGTTTTGTGTGGCAAGTTTCGCGCAAAACAAAACTTGTTTGAGCTACTTTAAGCGCGAAAGTGTCAAAAA
Source organism: Amaranthus tricolor (assembly GCF_026212465.1). Classification (NCBI taxonomy): domain Eukaryota; kingdom Viridiplantae; phylum Streptophyta; class Magnoliopsida; order Caryophyllales; family Amaranthaceae; genus Amaranthus; species Amaranthus tricolor. The sequence continues at coordinate 13,480,812 of NC_080049.1, forward strand.
CGCTTAAAAACGCATAAAATCGGAACTTAACGCGTAATTACTAACATATGACTATGATTTTCAATTGTAACAACTTCAACACAATAATATATACCAAATAATGTTCAGTGCCAAGTTTCGTGCTAAGCAAATCAAGTTTGAGCTACATTATGTGCAAAAGTGCCAAAAACGGTTAAAAACCCATAAAATCGCAACTTAACACGTAATTTCTAGCATATGACTATGATTTTCAATTCTAACCACTTGAACGCAATAATATAGACAAAATAGTGTTGTGTGGCAAGTTTCGCGCAAAATAAAACATGTTTGAGCTACTTTAAGCGCGAAAGTGCCAAAAACGCTTAAAAACGCATAAAATCGGAACTTAACGCGTAATTACTAACATATGACTATGATTTTCAATTGTAAGCACTCGAACACAATAATTTATACCAAATAATGTTCAGTGCCATGTTTCGTGCTAAACAAACCAAGTTTGAGCTACTTTATGCGCAAAAGTACCAAAAACGCTTAAAAACGCATAAAATCGCAATTTAACACGTAATTTCTAGCATATGACTATAATTTTTCAATTCTAACCACTTCAACGCAATATATTATTCCAAATAGTGTTGTGTGCGAAGTTTCGAGCAAAAGAAACCAAGTTAGATGAACTTTTTGCGCAAAAGTGCGAAAAACGATTAAAAACCCTTAAAATCGCAACTTAACACGTAATTTCTAGCATATGACTATAATTTTCAATTCTAACCACTTCAACGCAATAATATAGACGAAATAGTTTTATGTGGCAAGTTTTGCAAAAAACAAACAAAGTTTGAGCTACTTTATGCGCAAAAAAGCCAAAAACGGTTAAAAACCCTTAAAATCGCAACTTAACACGTAATTTCTAGCATATGACTATGATTTTCAATTCTAACCACTTCAGCGCAATAATATAGACGAAATAGTGTTGTGTGGCAAGTTTCGCGCAAAAGGAAACAAGTTTGAGCTATTTTAAGCGCAAAAGTGCCAAAAAAGCTTAAAAACACATAAAATCAAAACTCAACACGTAATTTCTAGCATAAGACTATGATTTTCAATTCTAACCACTTCAACGCAATATATTATTCCAAATAGTGTTGTGTGCGAAGTTTCGAGCAAAAGAAACCAAGTTTGATCAACTTTATGCGCAAAAGTGCGAAAAACGATTAAAAACCCTTAAAATCGCAACTTAACACGTAATTTCTATCATATGACTATAATTTTCAATTCTAACCACTTCAACGCAATAATATAGACGAAATTTTGTTATGTGGCAAGTTTTGCACAAAACAAACAAAGTTTGAGCTACTTTATGCGCAAAAAAGCCAAAAACGGTTAAAAACCCTTAAAATCGCAACTTAACACTTAATTTCTAGCATATGACTATGATTTTCAATTCTAACCACTTCAACGCAATAATATAGACGAAATAGTTTTGTGTGGCAAGTTTCGCGCAAAACAAAACTTGTTTGAGCTACTTTAAGCGCGAAAGTGTCAAAAACGCTTAAAAACGCATAAAATCGGAACTTAACGCGTAATTACTAACATATGACTATGATTTTCAATTGTAACAACTTCAACACAATAATATATACCAAATAATGTTCAGTGCTAAGTTTCGTGCTAAGCAAATCAAGTTTGAGCTACATTATGTGCAAAAGTGCCAAAAACGGTTAAAAACCCATAAAATCGCAACTTAACACGTAATTTCTAGCATATGACTATGATTTTCAATTCTAACCACTTGAACGCAATAATATAGACAAAATAGTGTTGTGTGGCAAGTTTCGCGCAAAATAAAACATGTTTGAGCTACTTTAAGCGCGAAAGTGCCAAAAAACGCTTAAAAACGCATAAAATCGGAACTTAACGCGTAATTACTAACATATGACTATGATTTTCAATTGTAAGCACTTGAACACAATAATTTATACCAAATAATGTTCAGTGCCATGTTTCGTGCTAAACAAACCAAGTTTGAGCTACTTTATGCGCAAAAGTACCAAAAACGCTTAAAAACGCATAAAATCGCAATTTAACACGTAATTTCTAGCATATGACTATAATTTTTCAATTCTAACCACTTCAACGCAATATATTATTCCAAATAGTGTTGTGTGCGAAGTTTCGAGCAAAAGAAACCAAGTTAGATGAACTTTTTGCGCAAAAGTGCGAAAAACGATTAAAAACCCTTAAAATCGCAACTTAACACGTAATTTCTAGCATATGACTATAATTTTCAATTCTAACCACTTCAACGCAATAATATAGACGAAATAGTTTTATGTGGCAAGTTTTGCAAAAAACAAACAAAGTTTGAGCTACTTTATGCGCAAAAAAGCCAAAAAACGGTTAAAAACCCTTAAAATCGCAACTTAACACGTAATTTCTAGCATATGACTATGATTTTCAATTCTAACCACTTCAGCGCAATAATATAGACGAAATAGTGTTGTGTGGCAAGTTTCGCGCAAAAGGAAACAAGTTTGAGCTATTTTAAGCGCAAAAGTGCCAAAAAAGCTTAAAAACACATAAAATCAAAACTCAACACGTAATTTCTAGCATAAGACTATGATTTTCAATTCTAACCACTTCAACGCAATATATTATTCCAAATAGTGTTGTGTGCGAAGTTTCGAGCAAAAGAAACCAAGTTTGATCAACTTTATGCGCAAAAGTGCGAAAAACGATTAAAAACCCTTAAAATCGCAACTTAACACGTAATTTCTATCATATGACTATAATTTTCAATTCTAACCACTTCAACGCAATAATATAGACGAAATTTTGTTATGTGGCAAGTTTTGCACAAAACAAACAAAGTTTGAGCTACTTTATGCGCAAAAAAGCCAAAAAACGGTTAAAAACCCTTAAATCGCAACTTAACACTTAATTTCTAGCATATGACTATGATTTTCAATTCTAACCACTTCAACGCAATAATATAGACGAAATAGTTTTGTGTGGCAAGTTTCGCGCAAAACAAAACTTGTTTGAGCTACTTTAAGCGCGAAAGTGTCAAAAACGCTTAAAAACGCATAAAATCGGAACTTAACGCGTAATTACTAACATATGACTATGATTTTCAATTGTAACAACTTCAACACAATAATATATACCAAATAATGTTCAGTGCCAAGTTTCGTGCTAAGCAAATCAAGTTTGAGCTACATTATGTGCAAAAGTGCCAAAAACGGTTAAAAACCCATAAAATCGCAACTTAACACGTAATTTCTAGCATATGACTATGATTTTCAATTCTAACCACTTGAACGCAATAATATAGACAAAATAGTGTTGTGTGGCAAGTTTCGCGCAAAATAAAACATGTTTGAGCTACTTTAAGCGCGAAAGTGCCAAAAACGCTTAAAAACGCATAAAATCGGAACTTAACGCGTAATTACTAACATATGACTATGATTTTCAATTGTAAGCACTTGAACACAATAATTTATACCAAATAATGTTCAGTGCCATGTTTCGTGCTAAACAAACCAAGTTTGAGCTACTTTATGCGCAAAAGTACCAAAAACGCTTAAAAACGCATAAAATCGCAATTTAACACGTAATTTCTAGCATATGACTATAATTTTTCAATTCTAACCACTTCAACGCAATATATTATTCCAAATAGTGTTGTGTGCGAAGTTTCGAGCAAAAGAAACCAAGTTAGATGAACTTTTTGCGCAAAAGTGCGAAAAACGATTAAAAACCCTTAAAATCGCAACTTAACACGTAATTTCTAGCATATGACTATAATTTTCAATTCTAACCACTTCAACGCAATAATATAGACGAAATAGTTTTATGTGGCAAGTTTTGCAAAAAACAAACAAAGTTTGAGCTACTTTATGCGCAAAAAAGCCAAAAACGGTTAAAAACCCTTAAAATCGCAACTTAACACTTAATTTCTAGCATATGACTATGATTTTCAATTCTAACCACTTCAACGCAATAATATAGACGAAATAGTTTTGTGTGGCAAGTTTCGCGCAAAACAAAACTTGTTTGAGCTACTTTAAGCGCGAAAGTGTCAAAAACGGTTAAAAACGCATAAAATCGGAACTTAACGCGTAATTACTAACATATGACTATGATTTTCAATTGTAACAACTTCAACACAATAATATATACCAAATAATGTTCAGTGCCAAGTTTCGTGCTAAGCAAATCAAGTTTGAGCTACATTATGCGCAAAAGTGCCAAAAACGGTTAAAAACCCATAAAATCGCAACTTAACACGTAATTTCTAGCATATGACTATGATTTTCAATTCTAACCACTTGAACGCAATAATATAGACAAAATAGTGTTGTGTGGCAAGTTTCGCGCAAAATAAAACATGTTTGAGCTACTTTAAGCGCGAAAGTGCCAAAAACGCTTAAAAACGCATAAAATCGGAACTTAACGCGTAATTACTAACATATGACTATGATTTTCAATTGTAAGCACTTGAACACAATAATTTATACCAAATAATGTTCAGTGCCATGTTTCGTGCTAAACAAACCAAGTTTGAGCTACTTTATGCGCAAAAGTACAAAAAAACGCTTAAAAACGCATAAAATCGCAATTTAACACGTAATTTCTAGCATATGACTATAATTTTTCAATTCTAACCACTTCAACGCAATATATTATTCCAAATAGTGTTGTGTGCGAAGTTTCGAGCAAAAGAAACCAAGTTAGATGAACTTTTTGCGCAAGAGTGCGAAAAACGATTAAAAACCCTTAAAATCGCAACTTAACACGTAATTTCTAGCATATGACTATAATTTTCAATTCTAACCACTTCAACGCAATAATATAGACGAAATAGTTTTATGTGGCAAGTTTTGCAAAAAACAAACAAAGTTTGAGCTACTTTATGCGCAAAAAAGCCAAAAACGGTTAAAAACCCTTAAAATCGCAACTTAACACGTAATTTCTAGCATATGACTATGATTTTCAATTCTAACCACTTCAGCGCAATAATATAGACGAAATAGTGTTGTGTGGCAAGTTTCGCGCAAAAGGAAACAAGTTTGAGCTATTTTAAGCGCAAAAGTGCCAAAAAAGCTTAAAAACACATAAAATCAAAACTCAACACGTAATTTCTAGCATAAGACTATGATTTTCAATTCTAACCACTTCAACGCAATATATTATTCCAAATAGTGTTGTGTGCGAAGTTTCGAGCAAAAGAAACCAAGTTTGATCAACTTTATGCGCAAAAGTGCGAAAAACGATTAAAAACCCTTAAAATCGCAACTTAACACGTAATTTCTATCATATGACTATAATTTTCAATTCTAACCACTTCAACGCAATAATATAGACGAAATTTTGTTATGTGGCAAGTTTTGCACAAAACAAACAAAGTTTGAGCTACTTTATGCGCAAAAAAGCCAAAAACGGTTAAAAACCCTTAAAATCGCAACTTAACACTTAATTTCTAGCATATGACTATGATTTTCAATTCTAACCACTTCAACGCAATAATATAGACGAAATAGTTTTGTGTGGCAAGTTTCGCGCAAAACAAAACTTGTTTGAGCTACTTTAAGCGCGAAAGTGTCAAAAACGCTTAAAAAACGCATAAAATCGGAACTTAACGCGTAATTACTAACATATGACTATGATTTTCAATTGTAACAACTTCAACACAATAATATATACCAAATAATGTTCAGTGCCAAGTTTCGTGCTAAGCAAATCAAGTTTGAGCTACATTATGTGCAAAAGTGCCAAAAACGGTTAAAAACCCATAAAATCGCAACTTAAACACGTAATTTCTAGCATATGACTATGATTTTCAATTCTAACCACTTGAACGCAATAATATAGACAAAATAGTGTTGTGTGGCAAGTTTCGCGCAAAATAAAACATGTTTGAGCTACTTTAAGCGCGAAAGTGCCAAAAACGCTTAAAAACGCATAAAATCGGAACTTAACGCGTAATTACTAACATATGACTATGATTTTCAATTGTAAGCACTTGAACACAATAATTTATACCAAATAATGTTCAGTGCCATGTTTCGTGCTAAACAAACCAAGTTTGAGCTACTTTATGCGCAAAAGTACCAAAAACGCTTAAAAACGCATAAAATCGCAATTTAACACGTAATTTCTAGCATATGACTATAATTTTTCAATTCTAACCACTTCAAACGCAATATATTATTCCAAATAGTGTTGTGTGCGAAGTTTCGAGCAAAAGAAACCAAGTTAGATGAACTTTTTGCGCAAAAGTGCGAAAAACGATTAAAAACCCTTAAAATCGCAACTTAACACGTAATTTCTAGCATATGACTATAATTTTCAATTCTAACCACTTCAACGCAATAATATAGACGAAATAGTTTTATGTGGCAAGTTTTGCAAAAAACAAACAAAGTTTGAGCTACTTTATGCGCAAAAAAGCCAAAAACGGTTAAAAACCCTTAAAATCGCAACTTAACACTTAATTTCTAGCATATGACTATGATTTTCAATTCTAACCACTTCAACGCAATAATATAGACGAAATAGTTTTGTGTGGCAAGTTTCGCGCAAAACAAAACTTGTTTGAGCTACTTTAAGCGCGAAAGTGTCAAAAACGGTTAAAAACGCATAAAATCGGAACTTAACGCGTAATTACTAACATATGACTATGATTTTCAATTGTAACAACTTCAACACAATAATATATACCAAATAATGTTCAGTGCCAAGTTTCGTGCTAAACAAATCAAGTTTGAGCTACATTATGCGCAAAAGTGCCAAAAACGGTTAAAAACCCATAAAATCGCAACTTAACACGTAATTTCTAGCATATGACTATGATTTTCAATTCTAACCACTTGAACGCAATAATATAGACAAAATAGTGTTGTGTGGCAAGTTTCGCGCAAAATAAAACATGTTTGAGCTACTTTAAGCGCGAAAGTGCCAAAAACGCTTAAAAACGCATAAAATCGGAACTTAACGCGTAATTACTAACATATGACTATGATTTTCAATTGTAAGCACTTGAACACAATAATTTATACCAAATAATGTTCAGTGCCATGTTTCGTGCTAAACAAACCAAGTTTGAGCTACTTTATGCGCAAAAGTACCAAAAACGCTTAAAAACGCATAAAATCGCAATTTAACACGTAATTTCTAGCATATGACTATAATTTTTCAATTCTAACCACTTCAACGCAATATATTATTCCAAATAGTGTTGTGTGTGAAGTTTCGAGCAAAAGAAACAAAGTTAGATGAACTTTTTGCGCAAGAGTGCGAAAAACGATTAAAAACCCTTAAAATCGCAACTTAACACGTAATTTCTAGCATATGACTATAATTTTCAATTCTAACCACTTCAACGCAATAATATAGACGAAATAGTTTTATGTGGCAAGTTTTGCAAAAAACAAACAAAGTTTGAGCTACTTTATGCGCAAAAAAGCCAAAAACGGTTAAAAACCCTTAAAATCGCAACTTAACACGTAATTTCTAGCATATGACTATGATTTTCAATTCTAACCACTTCAGCGCAATAATATAGACGAAATAGTGTTGTGTGGCAAGTTTCGCGCAAAACGAAACAAGTTTGAGCTATTTTAAGCGCAAAAGTGCCAAAAAAGCTTAAAAACACATAAAATCGAAACTTAACACGTAATTTCTAGCATAAGACTATGATTTTCAATTCTAACCACTTCAACGCAATATATTATTCCAAATAGTGTTGTGTGCGAAGTTTCGAGCAAAAGAAACCAAGTTTGATCAACTTTATGCGCAAAAGTGCGAAAAACGATTAAAAACCCTTAAAATCGCAACTTAACACGTAATTTCTATCATATGACTATAATTTTCAATTCTAACCACTTCAACGCAATAATATAGACGAAATTTTGTTATGTGGCAAGTTTTGCACAAAACAAACAAAGTTTGAGCTACTTTATGCGCAAAAAAGCCAAAAACGGTTAAAAACCCTTAAAATCGCAACTTAACACTTAATTTCTAGCATATGACTATGATTTTCAATTCTAACCACTTCAACGCAATAATATAGACGAAATAGTTTTGTGTGGCAAGTTTCGCGCAAAACAAAACTTGTTTGAGCTACTTTAAGCGCGAAAGTGTCAAAAACGCTTAAAAACGCATAAAATCGGAACTTAACGCGTAATTACTAACATATGACTATGATTTTCAATTGTAACAACTTCAACACAATAATATATACCAAATAATGTTCAGTGCCAAGTTTCGTGCTAAGCAAATCAAGTTTGAGCTACATTATGTGCAAAAGTGCCAAAAACGGTTAAAAAACCCATAAAATCGCAACTTAACACGTAATTTCTAGCATATGACTATGATTTTCAATTCTAACCACTTGAACGCAATAATATAGACAAAATAGTGTTGTGTGGCAAGTTTCGCGCAAAATAAAACATGTTTGAGCTACTTTAAGCGCGAAAGTGCCA
>NC_080049.1:13489370-13540999 GCF_026212465.1 Amaranthus tricolor
AGCTCAAACTTGTTTCGTTTTGCGCGAAACTTGCCACACAACACTATTTCGTCTATATTATTGCGTTGAAAGTGGTTAGAATTGAAAATCATAGTCATATGCTAGAAATTACGTGTTAAGTTGCGATTTTAAGGGTTTTTAACCGTTTTTGGCTTTTTTGTGCATAAAGTAGCTCAAACTTTGTTTGTTTTTTGCAAAAACTTGCCACATAACACTATTTCGTCTATATTATTGCGTTGAAGTGGTTAGAATTGAAAATTATAGTCATATGCTAGAAATTACGTGTTAAGTTGCGATTTTAAGGGTTTTTAATCGTTTTCTCGCACTTTTGCGCATAAAGTAGATCAAACTTGGTTTCTTTTGCTCGAAACTTCGCACACAACACTATTTGGAATAATATATTGAGTTGAAGTGGTTAGAATTGAAATTATAGTCATATGCTAGAAATTACGTGTTAAATTGCGATTTTATGCGTTTTTTGGCACTTTTGCGCATAAAGTAGCTCAAACTTGGTTTGTTTAGCACGAAACATGGCACTGAACATTATGTGGTATAAATTATTGTGTTCAAGTGGTTACAATTGAAAATCATAGTCATATGTTAGTAATTACGCGTTAAGTTCCGATTTTATGCGTTTTTAAGTGTTTTTTGGCACTTTCGCGCTTAAAGTAGCTCAAACTTGTTTTATTTTGCGCGAAACTTGCCACACAACACTATTTTGTTTATATTATTGCGTTCAAGTGGTTAGAATTGAAAATCATAGTCATATGCTAGAAATTACGTGTTAAGTTGAGATTTTATGGGTTTTTTTTAACCGTTTTTGGCACTTTTGCGCATAATGTAGCTCAAACTTGGTTTGCTTAGCAACGAAACTTGGCACTGAACATTATTTGGTATATATTATTGTGTTGAAGTGGTTACAATTGAAAATCATAGTCATATGTTAGTAATTACGCGTTATGTTCCGATTTTATGTGTTTTTAAGCGTTTTTGACACTTTCCGCGCTTAAAGTAGCTCAAACTTGTTTTGTTTTGCGCGAAATAACTGTGTTGAAGTGGTTAGAATTGAAAAATCATAGTCATATGCTAGAAATTACGTGTTAAGTTGCGATTTTAAGGGTTTTTTAAACCGTTTTTGGCACTTTTGCGCATAATGTAGCTCAAACTTGGTTTGTTTTGCATGAAACATGGCACACAACACTATTTGGAATATATTATTGTGTTGAAGTGGATAGAATTGAAAATCATAGTCATATGCTAGAAATTACGTGTTAAGTTCCGATTTTATGTGTTTTTAAGCGTTTTTGGCACTTTCGCGTTTAAAATAGCTCAAACTTGTTTCGTTTTGCGCGAAACTTGCCACACCAACACTATTTCGTCTATATTATTGCGTTGAAGTGGTTAGAATTGAAAATCATAGTCATATGCTAGAAATTAAGTGTTAAGTTGCGATTTTAAGGGTTTTTAACCGTTTTTGGCTTTTTTTTGCGCATAAAGTAGCTCAAACTTTGTTTTGTTTTGTGCAAAACTTGCCACATAACAAAATTTCGTCTATATTATTGCGTTGAAGTGGTTAGAATTGAAAATTATAGTCATATGATAGAAATTACGTGTTAAGTTGCGATTTTAAGGTTTTTAATCGTTTTTCGCACTTTTGCGCATAAAGTAGATCAAACTTGGTTTCTTTTGCTCGAAACTTCGCACACAACACTATTTGGAATAATATATTGCGTTGAAGTGGTTAGAATTGAAAATCATAGTCTTATGCTAGAAATTACGTGTTAAGTTTCGATTTTATGTTTTTTTTAAGCTTTTTTGGCACTTTTGCGCTTAAAATAGCTCAAACTTGTTTCGTTTTGCGCGAAACTTGCCACACAACACCTATTTCGTCTATATTATTGCGTTGAACTGGTTAGAATTGAAAATCATAGTCATATGCTAGAAATTACGTGTTAAGTTGCGATTTTAAGGGTTTTTAAACCGTTTTTGGCTTTTTTTGCGCATAAAGTAGCTCAAACTTGGTTTGTTTTTTGCAAAACTTGCCACATAACACTATTTCGTCTATATTATTGCGTTGAAGTGGTTAGAATTGAAAATTATAGTCATATGCTAGAAATTACGTGTTAAGTTGCGATTTTAAGGGTTTTTAATCGTTTTTCGCACTTTTGCGCATAAAGTAGATCAAAACTTGGTTTCTTTTGCTCGAAACTCTCGCACACAACACTATTTGGAATAATATATTGAGTTGAAGTGGTTAGAATTGAAAATTATAGTCATATGCTAGAAATTACGTGTTAAATTGCGATTTTATGCGTTTTTAAGCGTTTTTTGGCACTTTTGCGCATAAAGTAGCTCAACCTTGGTTTGTTTAGCACGAAACATGGCACTGAACATTATGTGGTATAAATTATTGTGTTCAAGTGGTTACAATTGAAAATCATAGTCATATGTTAGTAATTACGCGTTAAGTTCCGATTTTATGCGTTTTTAAGTGTTTTTGGCACTTTCGCGCTTAAAGTAGCTCAAACTTGTTTTATTTTGCGCGAAACTTGCCACACAACACTATTTTGTTTATATTATTGCGTTCAAGTGGTTAGAATTGAAAATCATAGTTCATATGCTAGAAATTACGTGTTAAGTTGAGATTTTATGGGTTTTTAACCGTTTTTGGCACTTTTGCGCATAATGTAGCTCAAACTTGGTTTGCTTAGCACGAAACTTGGCACTGAACATTATTTGGTATATATTATTGTGTTGAAGTGGTTACAATTGAAAATCATAGTCATATGTTAGTAATTACGCGTTATGTTCCGATTTTATGTGTTTTTAAGCGTTTTTGACACTTTCGCGCTTAAAGTAGCTCAAACTTGTTTTGTTTTGCGCGAAATAACTGTGTTGAAGTGGTTAGAATTGAAAATCATAGTCATATGCTAGAAATTACGTGTTAAGTTGCGATTTTAAGGGTTTTTAACCGTTTTTGGCACTTTTGCGCATAATGTAGCTCAAACTTGGTTTGTTTTGCATGAAACATGGCACACAACACTATTTGGAATATATTATTGTGTTGAAGTGGATAGAATTGAAAATCATAGTCATATGCTAGAAATTACGTGTTAAGTTCCGATTTTATGTGTTTTTAAGCGTTTTTGGCACTTTCGCGTTTAAAATAGCTCAAACTTGTTTCGTTTTGCGCGAAACTTGCCACACAACACTATTTCGTCTATATTATTGCGTTGAAGTGGTTAGAATTGAAAATCATAGTCATATGCTAGAAATTAAGTGTTAAGTTGCGATTTTAAGGGTTTTTAACCGTTTTTGGCTTTTTTGCGCATAAAAGTAGCTCAAACTTTGTTTGTTTTGTGCAAAACTTGCCACATAACAAAATTTCGTCTATATTATTGCGTTGAAGTGGTTAGAATTGAAAATTATAGTCATATGATAGAAATTACGTGTTAAGTTGCGATTTTAAGGGTTTTTAATCGTTTTTTCGCACTTTTGCGCATAAAGTAGATCAAACTTGGTTTCTTTTGCTCGAAACTTCGCACACAACACTATTTGGAATAATATATTGCGTTGAAGTGGTTAGAATTGAAAATCATAGTCTTATGCTAGAAATTACGTGTTAAGTTTCGATTTATGTTTTTTTAAGCTTTTTTGGCACTTTTGCGCTTAAAATAGCTCAAACTTGTTTCGTTTTGCGCGAAACTTGCCACACAACACTATTTCGTCTATATTATTGCGTTGAACAGGTTAGAATTGAAAATCATAGTCATATGCTAGAAATTACGTGTTAAGTTGCGATTTTAAGGGTTTTTAACCGTTTTTGGCTTTTTTGCGCAATAAAGTAGCTCAAACTTTGTTTGTTTTTTGCAAAACTTGCCACATAACACTATTTCGTCTATATTATTGCGTTGAAGTGGTTAGAATTGAAAATTATAGTCATATGCTAGAAATTACGTGTTAAGTTGCGATTTTAAGGTTTTTAATCGTTTTTCGCACTTTTGCGCATAAAGTAGATCAAACTTGGTTTCTTTTGCTCGAAACTTCGCACACAACACTATTTGGAATAATATATTGAGTTGAAGTGGTTAGAATTGAAAATTATAGTCATATGCTAGAAATTACGTGTTAAAATTGCGATTTTATGCGTTTTTAAGCGTTTTTGGCACTTTATTGCGCATAAAGTAGCTCAACCTTGGTTTATTTAGCACGAAACATGGCACTGAACATTATGTGGTATAAATTATTGTGTTCAAGTGGTTACAATTGAAAATCATAGTCATATGTTAGTAATTACGCGTTAAGTTCCGATTTTATGCGTTTTTAAGTGTTTTTGGCACTTTCGCGCTTAAAGTAGCTCAAACTTGTTTTATTTTGCGCGAAACTTGCCACACAACCACTATTTTGTTTATATTATTGCGTTCAAGTGGTTAGAATTGAAAATCATAGTCATATGCTAGAAATTACGTGTTAAGTTGAGATTTTATGGGTTTTTAACCGTTTTTGGCACTTTTGCGCATAATGTAGCTCAAACTTGGTTTACTTAGCACGAAACTTGGCACTGAACATTATTTGGTATATATTATTGTGTTGAAGTGGTTACAATTGAAAATCATAGTCATATGTTAGTAATTACGCGTTATGTTCCGATTTTATGTGTTTTTAAGCGTTTTTGACACTTTCGCGCTTAAAGTAGCTCAAACTTGTTTTGTTTTGCGCGAAATAACTGTGTTGAAGTGGTTAGAATTGAAAATCATAGTCATATGCTAGAAATTACGTGTTAAGTTGCGATTTTAAGGGTTTTTAACCGTTTTTGGCACTTTTGCGCATAATGTAGCTCAAACTTGGTTTGTTTTGCATGAAACATGGCACACAACACTATTTGGAATATATTATTGTGTTGAAGTGGATAGAATTGAAAATCATAGTCATATGCTAGAAATTACGTGTTAAGTTCCGATTTTATGTGTTTTTAAGCGTTTTTGCACTTTCGCGTTTAAAATAGCTCAAACTTGTTTCGTTTTGCGCGAAACTTGCCACACAACACTATTTCGTCTATATTATTGCGTTGAAGTGGTTAGAATTGAAAATCATAGTCATATGCTAGAAATTAAGTGTTAAGTTGCGATTTTAAGGGTTTTTAACCGTTTTTGGCTTTTTTGCGCATAAAGTAGCTCAAACTTTGTTTGTTTTGTGCAAAACTTGCCACATAACAAAATTTCGTCTATATTATTGCGTTGAAGTGGTTAGAATTGAAAATTATAGTCATATGATAGAAATTACGTGTTAAGTTGCGATTTTATGGGTTTTTAATCGTTTTTTCGCACTTTTGCGCATAAAGTAGATCAAACTTGGTTTCTTTTGCTCGAAACTTCGCACACAACCCTATTTGGAATAATATATTGCGTTGAAGTGGTTAGAATTGAAAATCATAGTCTTATGCTAGAAATTACGTGTTAAGTTTCGATTTTATGTTTTTTTCAAGCTTTTTTGGCACTTTTGCGCTTAAAATAGCTCAAACTTGTTTCGTTTTGCGCGAAACTTGCCACACAACACTATTTCGTCTATATTATTGCGTTGAACTGGTTAGAATTGAAAATCATAGTCATATGCTAGAAATTACGTGTTAAGTTGCGATTTTAAGGGTTTTTAACCGTTTTTTGGCTTTTTTGCGCATAAAGTAGCTCAAACTTTGTTTGTTTTTTGCAAAACTTGCCACATAACACTATTTCGTCTATATTATTGCGTTGAAGTGGTTAGAATTGAAAATTATAGTCATATGCTAGAAATTACGTGTTAAGTTGCGATTTTAAGGGTTTTTAATCGTTTTTCGCACTTTTGCGCATAAAGTAGATCAAACTTGGTTTCTTTTGCTCGAAACTTCGCACACAACACTATTTGGAATAATATATTGAGTTGAAGTGGTTAGAATTGAAAATTATAGTCATATGCTAGAAATTACGTGTTAAATTGCGATTTTATGCGTTTTTGGCACTTTTGCGCATAAAGTAGCTCAAACTTGGTTTGTTTAGCACGAAACATGGCACTGAACATTATGTGGTATAAATTATTGTGTTCAAGTGGTTACAATTGAAAATCATAGTCATATGTTAGTAATTACGCGTTAAGTTCCGATTTTATGCGTTTTTAAGTGTTTTTTGGCACTTTCGCGCTTAAAGTAGCTCAAACTTGTTTTATTTTGCGCGAAACTTGCCACACAACACTATTTTGTTTATATTATTGCGTTCAAGTGGTTAGAATTGAAAATCATAGTCATATGCTAGAAATTACGTGTTAAGTTGAGATTTTATGGGTTTTTAAACCGTTTTTGGCACTTTTGCGCATAATGTAGCTCAAACTTGGTTTGCTTAGCACGAAACTTGGCACTGAACATTATTTGGTATATATTATTGTGTTGAAGTGGTTACAATTGAAAATCATAGTCATATGTTAGTAATTACGCGTTATGTTCCGATTTTATGTGTTTTTAAGCGTTTTTGACACTTTCGCGCTTAAAGTAGCTCAAACTTGTTTTGTTTTGCGCGAAATAACTGTGTTGAAGTGGTTAGAATTGAAAATCATAGTCATATGCTAGAAATTACGTGTTAAGTTGCGATTTTAAGGGTTTTTAACCGTTTTTGGCACTTTTGCGCACAATGTAGCTCAAACTTGGTTTGTTTTGCATGAAACCATGGCACACAACACTATTTGGAATATATTATTGTGTTGAAGTGGATAGAATTGAAAATCATAGTCATATGCTAGAAATTACGTGTTAAGTTCCGATTTTATGTGTTTTTAAGCGTTTTTGGCACTTTCGCGCTTAAAATAGCTCAAACTTGTTTCGTTTTGCGCGAAACTTGCCAAACAACACTATTTCGTCTATATTATTGCATTGAAGTGGTTAGAATTGAAAATCATAGTCATATGCTAGAAATTAAGTGTTAAGTTGCGATTTTAAAGGGTTGTTAACCGTTTTTTGGCTTTTTTTGCGCATAAAGTAGCTCAAACTTTGTTTGTTTTGTGCAAAACTTGCCACATAACAAAATTTCAGTCTATATTATTGCGTTGAAGTGGTTAGAATTGAAAATTATAGTCATATGATAGAAATTACGTGTTAAGTTGCGATTTTATGGGTTTTTAATTGTTTTTTCGCACTTTTGCGCATAAAGTAGATCAAACTTGGTTTCTTTTGCTCGAAACTTCGCACACAACACTATTTGGAATAATATATTGCGTTGAAGTGGTTAGAATTGAAAATTCATAGTCTTATGCTAGAAATTACGTGTTAAGTTTCGATTTTAGGTTTTTTTAAGCTTTTTTGGCACTTTTGCGCTTAAAATAGCTCAAACTTGTTTCGTTTTGCGCGAAACTTGCCACACAACACTAATTTCGTCTATATTATTGCGTTGAAGTGGTTAGAATTGAAAATCATAGTCATATGCTAGAAATTACGTGTTAAGTTGCGATTTTAAGGGTTTTTAAACCGTTTTTTGGCTTTTTTGTGCATAAAGTAGCTCAAACTTTGTTTGTTTTTTGCAAAACTTGCCACATAACACTATTTCGTCTATATTATTGCGTTGAAGTGGTTAGAATTGAAAATTATAGTCATATGCTAGAAATTACGTGTTAAGTTGCGATTTTAAGGGTTTTTAATCGTTTTTCGCACTTTTGCGCATAAAGTAGATCAAACTTGGTTTCTTTTGCTCGAAACTTCGCACACAACACTATTTGGAATAATATATTGAGTTGAAGTGGTTAGAATTGAAAATTATAGTCATATGCTAGAAATTACGTGTTAAATTGCGATTTTATGCGTTTTTGGCACTTTTGCGCATAAAGTAGCTCAAACTTGGTTTGTTTAGCACGAAACATGGCACTGAACATTATGTGGTATAAATTATTGTGTTCAAGTGGTTACAATTGAAAATCATAGTCATATGTTAGTAATTACGCGTTAAGTTCCGATTTTATGCGTTTTTAAGTGTTTTTGGCACTTTCGCGCTTAAAGTAGCTCAAACTTGTTTTATTTTGCGCGAAACTTGCCACACAACACTATTTTGTTTATATTATTGCGTTCAAGTGGTTAGAATTGAAAATCATAGTCATATGCTAGAAATTACGTGTTAAGTTGAGATTTTATGGGTTTTTAACCGTTTTTTGGCACTTTTGCGCATAATGTAGCTCAAACTTGGTTTGCTTAGCACGAAACTTGGCACTGAACATTATTTGGTATATATTATTGTGTTGAAGTGGTTACAATTGAAAATCATAGTCATATGTTAGTAATTACGCGTTATGTTCCGATTTTATGTGTTTTTAAGCGTTTTTGACACTTTCGCGCTTAAAGTAGCTCAAACTTGTTTTGTTTTGCGCGAAATAACTGTGTTGAAGTGGTTAGAATTGAAAATCATAGTCATATGCTAGAAATTACGTGTTAAGTTGCGATTTTAAGGGTTTTTAACCGTTTTTGGCACTTTTGCGCACAATGTAGCTCAAACTTGGTTTGTTTTGCATGAAACATGGCACACAACACTATTTGGAATATATTATTGTGTTGAAGTGGATAGAATTGAAAATCATAGTCATATGCTAGAAATTACGTGTTAAGTTCCGATTTTATGTGTTTTTAAGCGTTTTTGGCACTTTCGCGTTTAAAATAGCTCAAACTTGTTTCGTTTTGCGCGAAACTTGCCACACAACACTATTTCGTCTATATTATTGCGTTGAAGTGGTTAGAATTGAAAATCATAGTCATATGCTAGAAATTAAGTGTTAAGTTGCGATTTTAAGGGTTTTTAAACCGTTTTTGGCTTTTTTGCGCATAAAGTAGCTCAAACTTTGTTTGTTTTGTGCAAAACTTGCCACATAACAAAATTTCGTCTATATTATTGCGTTGAAGTGGTTAGAATTGAAAATCATAGTCTTATGCTAGAAATTACGTGTTAAGTTTCGATTTTAGGTTTTTTTAAGCTTTTTTGGCACTTTTGCGCTTAAAATAGCTCAAACTTGTTTCGTTTTGCGCGAAACTTGCCACACAACACTATTTCGTCTATATTATTGCGTTGAAGTGGTTAGAATTGAAAATTATAGTCATATGATAGAAATTACGTGTTAAGTTGCGATTTTAAGGGTTTTTAATCGTTTTTCGCACTTTTGCGCATAAAGTAGATCAAACTTGGTTTCTTTTGCTCGAAACTTCGCACACAACACTATTTGGAATAATATATTGAGTTGAAGTGGTTAGAATTGAAAATTATAGTCATATGCTAGAAATTACGTGTTAAATTGCGATTTTATGCGTTTTTGGCACTTTTGCGCATAAAGTAGCTCAAACTTGGTTTGTTTAGCACGAAACATGGCACTGAACATTATGTGGTATAAATTATTGTGTTCAAGTGGTTACAATTGAAAATCATAGTCATATGTTAGTAATTACGCGTTAAGTTCCGATTTTATGCGTTTTTAAGTGTTTTTGGCACTTTCCGCGCTTAAAGTAGCTCAAACTTGTTTTATTTTGCGCGAAACTTGCCACACAACACTATTTTGTTTATATTATTGCGTTCAAGTGGTTAGAATTGAAAATCATAGTCATATGCTAGAAATTACGTGTTAAGTTGAGATTTTATGGGTTTTTAACCGTTTTTGGCACTTTTGCGCATAATGTAGCTCAAACTTGGTTTGCTTAGCACGAAACTTGGCACTGAACATTATTTGGTATATATTATTGTGTTGAAGTGGTTACAATTGAAAATCATAGTCATATGTTAGTAATTACGCGTTCTGTTCCGATTTTATGTGTTTTTAAGCGTTTTTGACACTTTCGCGCTTAAAGTAGCTCAAACTTGTTTTGTTTTGCGCGAAATAACTGTGTTGAAGTGGTTAGAATTGAAAATCATAGTCATATGCTAGAAATTACGTGTTAAGTTGCGATTTTAAGGGTTTTTAACCGTTTTTGGCACTTTTGCGCATAATGTAGCTCAAACTTGGTTTGTTTTGCATGAAACATGGCACACAACACTATTTGGAATATATTATTGTGTTGAAGTGGATAGAATTGAAAATCATAGTCTTATGCTAGAAATTACGTGTTAAGTTCCGATTTTATGTGTTTTTAAGCGTTTTTGGCACTTTCGCGCTTAAAATAGCTCAAACTTGTTTCGTTTTGCGCGAAACTTGCCAAACAACACTATTTCGTCTATATTATTGCATTGAAGTGGTTAGAATTGAAAATCATAGTCATATGCTAGAAATTAAGTGTTAAGTTGCGATTTTAAGGGTTGTTAACCGTTTTTGGCTTTTTTGCGCATAAAGTAGCTCAAACTTTGTTTGTTTTGTGCAAAACTTGCCACATAACAAAATTTCGTCTATATTATTGCGTTGAAGTGGTTAGAATTGAAAATTATAGTCATATGATAGAAATTACGTGTTAAGTTGCGATTTTATGGGTTTTTAATTGTTTTTCGCACTTTTGCGCATAAAGTAGATCAAACTTGGTTTCTTTTGCTCGAAACTTCGCACACAACACTATTTGGAATAATATATTGCGTTGAAGTGGTTAGAATTGAAAATCATAGTCTTATGCTAGAAATTACGTGTTAAGTTTCGATTTTAGGTTTTTTTAAGCTTTTTTGGCACTTTTGCGCTTAAAATAGCTCAAACTTGTTTCGTTTTGCGCGAAACTTGCCACACAACACTATTTCGTCTATATTATTGCGTTGAAGTGGTTAGAATTGAAAATCATAGTCATATGCTAGAAATTACGTGTTAAGTTGCGATTTTAAGGGTTTTTAACTGTTTTTGGCTTTTTTGTGCATAAAGTAGCTCAAACTTTGTTTGTTTTTTGCAAAACTTGCCACATAACACTATTTCGTCTATATTATTGCGTTGAAGTGGTTAGAATTGAAAATTATAGTCATATGCTAGAAATTACGTGTTAAGTTGCGATTTTAAGGGTTTTTAATCGTTTTTCGCACTTTTGCGCATAAAGTAGATCAAACTTGGTTTCTTTTGCTCGAAACTTCGCACACAACCACTATTTGGAATAATATATTGAGTTGAAGTGGTTAGAATTGAAAATTATAGTCATATGCTAGAAATTACGTGTTAAATTGCGATTTTATGCGTTTTTGGCACTTTTGCGCATAAAGTAGCTCAAACTTGGTTTGTTTAGCACGAAACATGGCACTGAACATTATGTGGTATAAATTATTGTGTTCAAGTGGTTACAATTGAAAATCATAGTCATATGTTAGTAATTACGCGTTAAGTTCCGATTTTATGCGTTTTTAAGTGTTTTTGGCACTTTCGCGCTTAAAGTAGCTCAAACTTGTTTTATTTTGCGCGAAACTTGCCACACAACACTATTTTGTTTATATTATTGCGTTCAAGTGGTTAGAATTGAAAATCATAGTCATATGCTAGAAATTACGTGTTAAGTTGAGATTTTATGGGTTTTTAACCGTTTTTGGCACTTTTGCGCATAATGTAGCTCAAACTTGGTTTGCTTAGCACGAAACTTGGCACTGAACATTATTTGGTATATATTATTGTGTTGAAGTGGTTACAATTGAAAATCATAGTCATATGTTAGTAATTACGCGTTATGTTCCGATTTTATGTGTTTTTAAGCGTTTTTGACACTTTCGCGCTTAAAGTAGCTCAAACTTGTTTTGTTTTGCGCGAAATAACTGTGTTGAAGTGGTTAGAATTGAAAATCATAGTCATATGCTAGAAATTACGTGTTAAGTTGCGATTTTAAGGGTTTTTTACCGTTTTTGGCACTTTTGCGCATAATGTAGCTCAAACTTGGTTTGTTTTGCATGAAACATGGCACACAACACTATTTGGAATATATTATTGTGTTGAAGTGGATAGAATTGAAAATCATAGTCATATGCTAGAAATTACGTGTTAAGTTCCGATTTTATGTGTTTTTAAGCGTTTTTGGCACTTTCGCGCTTAAAATAGCTCAAACTTGTTTCGTTTTGCGCGAAACTTGCCACACAACACTATTTCGTCTATATTATTGCGTTGAAGTGGTTAGAATTGAAAATCATAGTCATATGCTAGAAATTAAGTGTTAAGTTGCGATTTTAAGGGTTTTTAACCGTTTTTGGCTTTTTTGCGCATAAAGTAGCTCAAACTTTGTTTGTTTTGTGCAAAACTTGCCACATAACAAAATTTCGTCTATATTATTGCGTTGAAGTGGTTAGAATTGAAAATTATAGTCATATGATAGAAATTACGTGTTAAGTTGCGATTTTAAGGGTTTTTAATCGTTTTTCGCACTTTTGCGCATAAAGTAGATCAAACTTGGTTTCTTTTGCTCGAAACTTCGCACACAACACTATTTGGAATAATATATTGCGTTGAAGTGGTTAGAATTGAAAATCATAGTCTTATGCTAGAAATTACGTGTTAAGTTTCGATTTTATGTTTTTTTAAGCTTTTTTGGCACTTTTGCGCTTAAAATAGCTCAAACTTGTTTCGTTTTGCGCGAAACTTGCCACACAACACTATTTCGTCTATATTATTGCGTTGAACTGGTTAGAATTGAAAATCATAGTCATATGCTAGAAATTACGTGTTAAGTTGCGATTTTAAGGGTTTTTAACCGTTTTTGGCTTTTTTGCGCATAAAGTAGCTCAAACTTTGTTTGTTTTTTGCAAAACTTGCCACATAACACTATTTCGTCTATATTATTGCGTTGAAGTGGTTAGAATTGAAAATTATAGTCATATGCTAGAAATTACGTGTTAAGTTGCGATTTTAAGGGTTTTTAATCGTTTTTCGCACTTTTGCGCATAAAGTAGATCAAACTTGGTTTCTTTTGCTCGAAACTTCGCACACAACACTATTTGGAATAATATATTGAGTTGAAGTGGTTAGAATTGAAAATTATAGTCATATGCTAGAAATTACGTGTTAAATTGCGATTTTATGCGTTTTTAAGCGTTTTTGGCACTTTTTGCGCATAAAGTAGCTCAACCTTGGTTTATTTAGCACGAAACATGGCACTGAACATTATGTGGTATAAATTATTGTGTTCAAGTGGTTACAATTGAAAATCATAGTCATATGTTAGTAATTACGCGTTAAGTTCCGATTTTATGCGTTTTTAAGTGTTTTTGGCACTTTCGCGCTTAAAGTAGCTCAAACTTGTTTTATTTTGCGCGAAACTTGCCACACAACACTATTTTGTTTATATTATTGCGTTCAAGTGGTTAGAATTGAAAATCATAGTCATATGCTAGAAATTACGTGTTAAGTTGAGATTTTATGGGTTTTTAACCGTTTTTGGCACTTTTGCGCATAATGTAGCTCAAACTTGGTTTACTTAGCACGAAACTTGGCACTGAACATTATTTGGTATATATTATTGTGTTGAAGTGGTTACAATTGAAAATCATAGTCATATGTTAGTAATTACGCGTTATGTTCCGATTTTATGTGTTTTTAAGCGTTTTTGACACTTTCGCGCTTAAAGTAGCTCAAACTTGTTTTGTTTTGCGCGAAATAACATTGTTGAAGTGGTTAGAATTGAAAATCATAGTCATATGCTAGAAATTACGTGTTAAGTTGCGATTTTAAGGGTTTTTAACCGTTTTTGGCACTTTTGCGCATAATGTAGCTCAAACTTGGTTTGTTTTGCATGAAACATGGCACACAACACTATTTGGAATATATTATTGTGTTGAAGTGGATAGAATTGAAAATCATAGTCTTATGCTAGAAATTACGTGTTAAGTTCCGATTTTATGTGTTTTTAAGCGTTTTTGGCACTTTCGCGCTTAAAATAGCTCAAACTTGTTTCGTTTTGCGCGAAACTTGCCAAACAACACTATTTCGTCTATATTATTGCATTGAAGTGGTTAGAATTGAAAATCATAGTCATATGCTAGAAATTAAGTGTTAAGTTGCGATTTTAAGGGTTGTTAACCGTTTTTGGCTTTTTTGCGCATAAAGTAGCTCAAACTTTGTTTGTTTTGTGCAAAACTTGCCACATAACAAAATTTCGTCTATATTATTGCGTTGAAGTGGTTAGAATTGAAAATTATAGTCATATGATAGAAATTACGTGTTAAGTTGCGATTTTAAGGGTTTTTAATTGTTTTTCGCACTTTTGCGCATAAAGTAGATCAAACTTGGTTTCTTTTGCTCGAAACTTCGCACACAACACTATTTGGAATAATATATTGCGTTGAAGTGGTTAGAATTGAAAATCATAGTCTTATGCTAGAAATTACGTGTTAAGTTTCGATTTTAGGTTTTTTTAAGCTTTTTTGGCACTTTTGCGCTTAAAATAGCTCAAACTTGTTTCGTTTTGCGCGAAACTTGCCACACAACACTATTTCGTCTATATTATTGCGTTGAAGTGGTTAGAATTGAAAATCATAGTCATATGCTAGAAATTACGTGTTAAGTTGCGATTTTAAGGGTTTTTAACCGTTTTTGGCTTTTTTGTGCATAAAGTAGCTCAAACTTTGTTTGTTTTTTGCAAAACTTGCCACATAACACTATTTCGTCTATATTATTGCGTTGAAGTGGTTAGAATTGAAAATTATAGTCATATGCTAGAAATTACGTGTTAAGTTGCGATTTTAAGGGTTTTTAATCGTTTTTCGCACTTTTGCGCATAAAGTAGATCAAACTTGGTTTCTTTTGCTCGAAACTTCGCACACAACACTATTTGGAATAATATATTGAGTTGAAGTGGTTAGAATTGAAAATTATAGTCATATGCTAGAAATTACGTGTTAAATTGCGATTTTATGCGTTTTTGGCACTTTTGCGCATAAAGTAGCTCAAACTTGGTTTGTTTAGCACGAAACATGGCACTGAACATTATGTGGTATAAATTATTGTGTTCAAGTGGTTACAATTGAAAATCATAGTCATATGTTAGTAATTACGCGTTAAGTTCCGATTTTATGCGTTTTTAAGTGTTTTTGGCACTTTCGCGCTTAAAGTAGCTCAAACTTGTTTTATTTTGCGCGAAACTTGGCACACAACACTATTTTGTTTATATTATTGCGCTCAAGTGGTTAGAATTGAAAATCATAGTCATATGCTAGAAATTACGTGTTAAGTTGAGATTTTATGGGTTTTTAACCGTTTTTGGCACTTTTGCGCATAATGTAGCTCAAACTTGGTTTGCTTAGCACGAAACTTGGCACTGAACATTATTTGGTATATATTATTGTCTTGAAGTGGTTACAATTGAAAATCATAGTCATATGTTAGTAATTACGCGTTATGTTCCGATTTTATGTGTTTTTAAGCGTTTTTGACACTTTCGCGCTTAAAGTAGCTCAAACTTGTTTTGTTTTGCGCGAAATAACTGTGTTGAAGTGGTTAGAATTGAAAATCATAGTCATATGCTAGAAATTACGTGTTAAGTTGCGATTTTAAGGGTTTTTAACCGTTTTTGGCACTTTTGCGCATAATGTAGCTCAAACTTGGTTTGTTTTGCATGAAACATGGCACACAACACTATTTGGAATATATTATTGTGTTGAAGTGGATAGAATTGAAAATCATAGTCATATGCTAGAAATTACGTGTTAAGTTCCGATTTTATGTGTTTTTAAGCGTTTTTGGCACTTTCGCGCTTAAAATAGCTCAAACTTGTTTCGTTTTGCGCGAAACTTGCCACACAACACTATTTCGTCTATATTATTGCGTTGAAGTGGTTAGAATTGAAAATCATAGTCATATGCTAGAAATTAAGTGTTAAGTTGCGATTTTAAGGGTTTTTAACCGTTTTTGGCTTTTTTGCGCATAAAGTAGCTCAAACTTTGTTTGTTTTGTGCAAAACTTGCCACATAACAAAATTTCGTCTATATTATTGCGTTGAAGTGGTTAGAATTGAAAATTATAGTCATATGATAGAAATTACGTGTTAAGTTGCGATTTTAAGGGTTTTTAATCGTTTTTCGCACTTTTGCGCATAAAGTAGATCAAACTTGGTTTCTTTTGCTCGAAACTTCGCACACAACACTATTTGGAATAATATATTGCGTTGAAGTGGTTAGAATTGAAAATCATAGTCTTATGCTAGAAATTACGTGTTAAGTTTCGATTTTATGTTTTTTTAAGCTTTTTTGGCACTTTTGCGCTTAAAATAGCTCAAACTTGTTTCGTTTTGCGCGAAACTTGCCACACAACACTATTTCGTCTATATTATTGCGTTGAACTGGTTAGAATTGAAAATCATAGTCATATGCTAGAAATTACGTGTTAAGTTGCGATTTTAAGGGTTTTTAACCGTTTTTGGCTTTTTTGCGCATAAAGTAGCTCAAACTTTGTTTGTTTTTTGCAAAACTTGCCACATAACACTATTTCGTCTATATTATTGCGTTGAAGTGGTTAGAATTGAAAATTATAGTCATATGCTAGAAATTACGTGTTAAGTTGCGATTTTAAGGGTTTTTAATCGTTTTTCGCACTTTTGCGCATAAAGTAGATCAAACTTGGTTTCTTTTGCTCGAAACTTCGCACACAACACTATTTGGAATAATATATTGAGTTGAAGTGGTTAGAATTGAAAATTATAGTCATATGCTAGAAATTACGTGTTAAATTGCGATTTTATGCGTTTTTAAGCGTTTTTGGCACTTTTGCGCATAAAGTAGCTCAACCTTGGTTTATTTAGCACGAAACATGGCACTGAACATTATGTGGTATAAATTATTGTGTTCAAGTGGTTACAATTGAAAATCATAGTCATATGTTAGTAATTACGCGTTAAGTTCCGATTTTATGCGTTTTTAAGTGTTTTTGGCACTTTCGCGCTTAAAGTAGCTCAAACTTGTTTTATTTTGCGCGAAACTTGCCACACAACACTATTTTGTTTATATTATTGCGTTCAAGTGGTTAGAATTGAAACTCATAGTCATATGCTAGAAATTACGTGTTAAGTTGAGATTTTATGGGTTTTTAACCGTTTTTGGCACTTTTGCGCATAATGTAGCTCAAACTTGGTTTACTTAGCACGAAACTTGGCACTGAACATTATTTGGTATATATTATTGTGTTGAAGTGGTTACAATTGAAAATCATAGTCATATGTTAGTAATTACGCGTTATGTTCCGATTTTATGTGTTTTTAAGCGTTTTTGACACTTTCGCGCTTAAAGTAGCTCAAACTTGTTTTGTTTTGCGCGAAATAACTGTGTTGAAGTGGTTAGAATTGAAAATCATAGTCATATGCTAGAAATTACGTGTTAAGTTGCGATTTTAAGGGTTTTTAACCGTTTTTGGCACTTTTGCGCATAATGTAGCTCAAACTTGGTTTGTTTTGCATGAAACATGGCACACAACACTATTTGGAATATATTATTGTGTTGAAGTGGATAGAATTGAAAATCATAGTCATATGCTAGAAATTACGTGTTAAGTTCCGATTTTATGTGTTTTTAAGCGTTTTTGGCACTTTCGCGCTTAAAATAGCTCAAACTTGTTTCGTTTTGCGCGAAACTTGCCAAACAACACTATTTCGTCTATATTATTGCATTGAAGTGGTTAGAATTGAAAATCATAGTCATATGCTAGAAATTATGTGTTAAGTTGCGATTTTAAGGGTTTTTAACCGTTTTTTGGCTTTTTTGCGCATAAAGTAGCTCAAACTTTGTTTGTTTTGTGCAAAACTTGTGACATAACAAAATTTCGTCTATATTATTGCGTTGAAGTGGTTAGAATTGAAAATTATAGTCATATGATAGAAATTACGTGTTAAGTGGCGATTTAATGGGTTTTTAATCGTTTTTCGCACTTTTGCACATAAAGTAGATCAAACTTTGTTTCTTTTGCTCGAAACTTCGCACACAACACTATTTGGAATAATATATTGCGTTGAAGTGGTTAGAATTGAAAATAATAGTCTTATGCTAGAAATTACGTGTTAAGTTCTGATTTTATGTGTTTTTAAGCTTTTTTGGCACTTTTGCGCTTAAAATAGCTCAAACTTGTTTCGTTTTGCGCGAAACTTGCCACACAACACTATTTCGTGTTTATTATTGCGTTGAAGTGGTTAGAATTGAAAATCATAGTGATATGCTAGAAATTAAGTGTTAAGTTGCGATTTTAAGGGTTTTTAACCGTTTTTGGCTTTTTTGTGCATAAAGTAGCTCAAACTTTGTTTGTTTTGTGCAAAACTTGCCACATAACAAAATTTCGTCTATATTATTGCGTTGAAGTGGTTAGAATTGAAAATTATAGTCATATGATAGAAATTACGTGTTAAGTTGCGATTTTAAGGGTTTTTAATCGTTTTTCGCACTTTTGCGCATAAAGTAGATCAAACTTGGTTTCTTTTGCTCGAAACTTCGCACACAACACTATTTGGAATAATATATTGCGTTGAAGTGGTTAGAATTGAAAATCATAGTCTTATGCTAGAAATTACGTGTTAAGTTTCGATTTTATGTTTTTTTAAAGCTTTTTTGGCACTTTTGCGCTTAAAATAGCTCAAACTTGTTTCGTTTTGCGCGAAACTTGCCACACAACACTATTTCGTCTATATTATTGCGTTGAACTGGTTAGAATTGAAAATGATAGTCATATGCTAGAAATTACGTGTTAAGTTGCGATTTTAAGGGTTTTTAACCGTTTTTGGCTTTTTTGCGCATAAAGTAGCTCAAACTTTGTTTGTTTTTTGCAAAACTTGCCACATAACACTATTTCGTCTATATTATTGCGTTGAAGTGGTTAGAATTGAAAATTATAGTCATATGCTAGAAATTACGTGTTAAGTTGCGATTTTAAGGGTTTTTAATCGTTTTTCGCACTTTTGCGCATAAAGTAGATCAAACTTGGTTTCTTTTGCTCGAAACTTCGCACACAACACTATTTGGAATAATATATTGAGTTGAAGTGGTTAGAATTGAAAATTATAGTCATATGCTAGAAATTACGTGTTAAATTGCGATTTTATGCGTTTTTAAGCGTTTTTGGCACTTTTGCGCATAAAGTAGCTCAACCTTGGTTTATTTAGCACGAAACATGGCACTGAACATTATGTGGTATAAATTATTGTGTTCAAGTGGTTACAATTGAAAATCATAGTCATATGTTAGTAATTACGCGTTAAGTTCCGATTTTATGCGTTTTTAAGTGTTTTTGGCACTTTCGCGCTTAAAGTAGCTCAAACTTGTTTTATTTTGCGCGAAACTTGCCACACAACACTATTTTGTTTATATTATTGCGTTCAAGTGGTTAGAATTGAAAATCATAGTCATATGCTAGAAATTACGTGTTAAGTTGAGATTTTATGGGTTTTTAACCGTTTTTCGCACTTTTGCGCATAATGTAGCTCAAACTTGGTTTGCTTAGCACGAAACTTGGCACTGAACATTATTTGGTATATATTATTGTGTTGAAGTGGTTACAATTGAAAATCATAGTCATATGTTAGTAATTACGCGTTATGTTCCGATTTTATGTGTTTTTAAGCGTTTTTGACACTTTCGCGCTTAAAGTAGCTCAAACTTGTTTTGTTTTGCGCGAAATAACTGTGTTGAAGTGGTTAGAATTGAAAATCATAGTCATATGCTAGAAATTACGTGTTAAGTTGCGATTTTAAGGGTTTTTAACCGTTTTTGGCACTTTTGCGCATAATGTAGCTCAAACTTGGTTTGTTTTGCATGAAACATGGCACACAACACTATTTGGAATATATTATTGTGTTGAAGTGGATAGAATTGAAAATCATAGTCATATGCTAGAAATTACGTGTTAAGTTCCGATTTTATGTGTTTTTAAGCGTTTTTGGCACTTTCGCGCTTAAAATAGCTCAAACTTGTTTCGTTTTGCGCGAAACTTGCCAAACAACACTATTTCGTCTATATTATTGCATTGAAGTGGTTAGAATTGAAAATCATAGTCATATGCTAGAAATTATGTGTTAAGTTGCGATTTTAAGTGTTTTTAACCGTTTTTGGCTTTTTTGCGCATAAAGTAGCTCAAACTTTGTTTGTTTTGTGCAAAACTTGTGACATAACAAAATTTCGTCTATATTATTGCGTTGAAGTGGTTAGAATTGAAAATTATAGTCATATGATAGAAATTACGTGTTAAGTTGCGATTTTATGGGTTTTTAATCGTTTTTCGCACTTTTGCGCATAAAGTAGATCAAACTTTGTTTCTTTTGCTCGAAACTTCGCACACAACACTATTTGGAATAATATATTGCGTTGAAGTGGTTAGAATTGAAAATAATAGTCTTATGCTAGAAATTACGTGTTAAGTTCTGATTTTATGTGTTTTTAAGCTTTTTTGGCACTTTTGCGCTTAAAATAGCTCAAACTTGTTCTGTTTTGCGCGAAACTTGCCACACAACACTATTTCGTGTTTATTATTGCGTTGAAGTGGTTAGAATTGAAAATCATAGTGATATGCTAGAAATTAAGTGTTAAGTTGCGATTTTAAGGGTTTTTAACCGTTTTTGGCTTTTTTGTGCATAAAGTAGCTCAAACTTTGTTTGTTTTGTGCAAAACTTGCCACATAACAAAATTTCGTCTATATTATTGCGTTGAAGTGGTTAGAATTGAAAATTATAGTCATATGATAGAAATTACGTGTTAAGTTGCGATTTTAAGGGTTTTTAATCGTTTTTCGCACTTTTGCGCATAAAGTAGATCAAACTTGGTTTCTTTTGCTCGAAACTTCGCACACAACACTATTTGGAATAATATATTGCGTTGAAGTGGTTAGAATTGAAAATCATAGTCTTATGCTAGAAATTACGTGTTAAGTTTCGATTTTATGTTTTTTTAAGCTTTTTTGGCACTTTTGCGCTTAAAATAGCTCAAACTTGTTTCGTTTTGCGCGAAACTTGCCACACAACACTATTTCGTCTATATTATTGCGTTGAACTGGTTAGAATTGAAAATCATAGTCATATGCTAGAAATTACGTGTTAAGTTGCGATTTTAAGGGTTTTTAACCGTTTTTGGCTTTTTTGCGCATAAAAGTAGCTCAAACTTTGTTTGTTTTTTGCAAAACTTGCCACATAACACTATTTCGTCTATATTATTGCGTTGAAGTGGTTAGAATTGAAAATTATAGTCATATGCTAGAAATTACGTGTTAAGTTGCGATTTTAAGGGTTTTTAATCGTTTTTCGCACTTTTGCGCATAAAGTAGATCAAACTTGGTTTCTTTTGCTCGAAACTTCGCACACAACACTATTTGGAATAATATATTGAGTTGAAGTGGTTAGAATTGAAAATTATAGTCATATGCTAGAAATTACGTGTTAAATTGCGATTTTATGCGTTTTTAAGCGTTTTTTGCACTTTTGCACATAAAGTAGCTCAACCTTGGTTTATTTAGCACGAAACATGGCACTGAACATTATGTGGTATAAATTATTGTGTTCAAGTGGTTACAATTGAAAATCATAGTCATATGTTAGTAATTACGCGTTAAGTTCCGATTTTATGCGTTTTTAAGTGTTTTTGGCACTTTCGCGCTTAAAGTAGCTCAAACTTGTTTTATTTTGCGCGAAACTTGCCACACAACACTATTTTGTTTATATTATTGCGTTCAAGTGGTTAGAATTGAAAATCATAGTCATATGCTAGAAATTACGTGTTAAGTTGAGATTTTATGGGTTTTTAACCGTTTTTGGCACTTTTGCGCATAATGTAGCTCAAACTTGGTTTGCTTAGCACGAAACTTGGCACTGAACATTATTTGGTATATATTATTGTGTTGAAGTGGTTACAATTGAAAATCATAGTCATATGTTATTAATTACGCGTTATGTTCCGATTTTATGTGTTTTTAAGCGTTTTTGACACTTTCGCGCTTAAAGTAGCTCAAACTTGTTTTGTTTTGCGCGAAATAACTGTGTTGAAGTGGTTAGAATTGAAAATCATAGTCATATGCTAGAAATTACGTGTTAAGTTGCGATTTTAAGGGTTTTTAACCGTTTTTGGCACTTTTGCGCATAATGTAGCTCAAACTTGGTTTGTTTTGCATGAAACATGGCACACAACACTATTTGGAATATATTATTGTGTTGAAGTGGATAGAATTGAAAATCATAGTCTTATGCTAGAAATTATGTGTTAAGTTTCGATTTTATGTGTTTTTAAGCGTTTTTGGCACTTTCGCGCTTAAAATAGCTCAAACTTGTTTCGTTTTGCGCGAAACTTGCCAAACAACACTATTTCGTCTATATTATTGCATTGAAGTGGTTAGAATTGAAAATCATAGTTATATGCTAGAAATTACGTGTTAAGTTGCGATTTTAAGGGTTTTTAACCGTTTTTGGCTTTTTTGCGCATAAAGTAGCTCAAACTTTGTTTGTTTTGTGCAAAACTTGCCACATAACAAAATTTCGTCTATATTATTGCGTTGAAGTGGTTAGAATTGAAAATTATAGTCATATGATAGAAATTACGTGTTAAGTTGCGATTTTATGGGTTTTTAATCGTTTTTCGCACTTTTGCGCATAAAGTAGATCAAACTTTGTTTCTTTTGCTCGAAACTTCGCACACAACACTATTTGGAATAATATATTGCGTTGAAGTGGTTAGAATTGAAAATAATAGTCTTATGCTAGAAATTACGTGTTAAGTTTCGATTTTATGTGTTTTTAAGCTTTTTTGGCATTTTTGCGCTTAAAATAGCTCAAACTTGTTTCGTTTTGCGCGAAAGTTGCCACACAACACTTTTTCGTCTATATTTATTGCGTTGAAGTGGTTAGAATTGAAAATCATAGTCATATGCTAGAAATTACGTGTTAAGTTGCGATTTTAAGGGTTTTTAACCGTTTTTGGCTTTTTTGCGCATAAAGTAGCTCAAACTTTGTTTGTTTTTTTCAAAACTTGCCACATAACACTATTTCGTCTATATTATTGCGTTGAAGTGGTTAGAATTGAAAATTATAGTCATATGCTAGAAATTACGTGTTAAGTTGCGATTTTAAGGGTTTTTCATCGTTTTTCGCACTTTTGCGCATAAAGTAGATCTAACTTGGTTTCTTTTGCTCGAAACTTCGCACACAACACTATTTGGAATAATATATTGCGTTGAAGTGGTTAGAATTGAAAATTATAGTCATATGCTAGAAATTACGTGTTAAATTGCGATTTTATGCGTTTTTAAGCGTTTTTGGCACTTTTGCGCATAAAGTAGCTCAAACTTGGTTTGTTTAGCACGAAACATGGCACTGAACATTATTTGGTATAAATTATTGTGTTCAAGTGGTTACAATTGAAAATCATAGTCATATGTTAGTAATTACGCGTTAAGTTCTTATTTTATGCGTTTTTAAGCGTTTTTGGCACTTTCACGCTTAAAGTAGCTCAAACTTGTTTTTTTTTGCGCGAAACTTGCCATACAACACTATTTTGTCTATATTATTGTGTTCAAGTGGTTAGAATTGAAAATCATAGTCATATGCTAGAAATTACGTGTTAAGTTGCGATTTTTTGGGTTTTTAACCGTTTTTGGCACTTTTGCGCATAATGTAGCTCAAACTTGGTTTGCTTAGCACGAAACTTGGCACTGAACATTATTTGGTATATATTATTGTGTTGAAGTGGTTACAATTGAAAATCATAGTCATATGTTAGTAATTACGCGTTAAGTTCCGATATTATGCGTTTTGAAGCGTTTTTGACACTTTCGCGCTTAAAGTAGCTCAAACTTGTTTTGTTTTGCGCGAAACTTAACACACAAAACTATTTCGTCTATATTATTGCGTTGAAGTGGTTAGAATTGAAAATCATAGTCATATGCTAGAAATTAAGTGTTAAGTTGCGATTTTAAGGGTTTTTAACCGTTTTTGGCTTTTTTGCGCATAAAGTAGCTCAAACTTTGTTTGTTTTGTGCAAAACTTGCCACATAACAAAATTTCGTCTATATTATTGCGTTGAAGTGGTTAGAATTGAAAATTATAGTCATATGCTAGAAATTACGTCTTAAGCTGCGATTTTAAGGGTTTTTTAATCGTTTTTCGCACTTTTGCGCATAAAGTAGATCAAACTTGGTTTCTATTGCTCGAAACTTCGCACACAACACTATTTGGAATAATATATTGCGTTGAAGTGATTAGAATTGAAAATCATAGTCTTATGCTAGAAATTACGTGTTAAGTTCTGATTTTATGTGTTTTTAAGCTTTTTTGGCACTTTTGCGCTTAAAATAGCTCAAACTTGTTTCGTTTTGCGCGAAACTTGCCACACAACACATTTTCGTCTACATTTATTGCGTTGAAGTGGTTAGAATTGAAAATCATAGTCATATGCTAGAAATTACGTGTTAAGTTGCGATTTTAAGGGTTTTTAACCGTTTTTGGCTATTTTGCGCATAAAGTAGCTCAAACTTTGTTTGTTTTTTGCAAAACTTGCCACATAACACTATTTCGTCTATATTATTGCGTTGAAGTGGTTAGAATTGAAAATTATAGTCATATGCTAGAAATTACGTGTTAAGTTGCGATTTTAAGGGTTTTTAATCGTTTCTCGCACTTTTGCGAATAAAGTAGATCAAACTTGATTTCTTTTGCTTGAAACTTCGCACACAACACTATTTGGAATAATATATTGCGTTGAAGTGGTTAGAATTTAAAATTATAGTCATATGCTAGAAATTACGTGTTAAATTGCGATTTTATGCGTTTTTAAGCGTTTTTGGCACTTTTGCGCATAAAGTAGCTCAAACTTGGTTTGTTTAGCACGAAACATGGCACTAAACATTATTTGGTATAAATTATTGTGTTCAAGTGGTTACAATTGAAAATCATACTCATATGTTAGTAATTACGCGTTAAGTTCTTATTTTATGCGTTTTTAAGCGTTTTTGGCACTTTCGCGCTTAAAGTAGCTCAAACTTGTTTTATTTTGCGCGAAACTTGCCATACAACACTATTTTGTCTATATTATTGCGTTCAAGTGGTTAGAATTGAAAATCATAGTCATATGCTAGAAATTACATGTTAAGTTGCGATTTTATGGGTTTTTAACCGTTTTTGGCACTTTTGCGCATAATGTAGCTCAAACTTGGTTTGCTTAGCACGAAACTTGGCACTGAACATTATTTGGTATATATTATTGTGTTGAAGTGGTTACAATTGAAAATCATAGTCATATGTTAGTAATTACGCGTTATGTTCCGATTTTATGTGTTTTTAAGCGTTTTTGACACTTTCGCGCTTAAAGTAGCTCAAACTTGTTTTGTTTTGCGCGAAATAACTGTGTTGAAGTGGTTAGAATTGAAAATCATAGTCATATGCTAGAAATTACGTGTTAAGTTGCGATTTTAAGGGTTTTTTAACCGTTTTTGGCACTTTTGCGCATAATGTAGCTCAAACTTGGTTTGTTTTGCATGAAACATGGCACACAACACTATTTGGAATATATTATTGTGTTGAAGTGGATAGAATTGAAAATCATAGTCATATGCTAGAAATTACGTGTTAAGTTCCGATTTTATGTGTTTTTAAGCGTTTTTGGCACTTTCGCGCTTAAAATAGCTAAAACTTGTTTCGTTTTGCGCGAAACTTGCCATACAACACTATTTCGTCTATATTATTGCATTGAAGTGGTTAGAATTGAAAATCATAGTCATATGCTAGAAATTAAGTGTTAAGTTGCGATTTTAAGGGTTTTTAACCGTTTTTGGCTTTATTGCGCATAAAGTAGCTCAAACTTTGTTTGTTTTGTGCAAAACTTGCCACATAACAAAATTTCGTCTATATTATTGCGTTGAAGTGGTTAGAATTGAAAATTATAGTCATATGATAGAAATTACGTGTTAAGTTGCGATTTTATGGGTTTTTAATCGTTTTTTCGCACTTTTGCGCATAAAGTAGATCAAACTTTGTTTCTTTTGCTCCAAACTTCGCACACAACACTATTTGGAATAATATATTGCGGTGAAGTGGTTAGAATTGAAAATCATAGTCTTATGCTAGAAATTACGTGTTAAGTTCTGATTTTATGTATTTTTAAGCTTTTTTGGTACTTTTGCGCTTAAAATAGCTCAAACTTGTTTCGTTTTGCACGAAACTTGCCACACAACACTATTTCGTGTATATTATTGCGTTGAAGTGGTTAGAATTGAAAATCATAGTCATATGCTAGAAATTAAGTGTTAAGTTGCGATTTTAAGGGTTTTTAACCGTTTTTGGCTTTTTTGCGCATAAAATAGCTCAAACTTTGTTTGTTTTGTGCAAAACTTGCCACATAACAAAATTTCGTCTATATTATTGCGTTGAAGTGGTTAGAATTGAAAATTATAGTCATATGATAGAAATTACGTGTTAAGTTGCGATTTTAAGGGTTTTTAATCGTTTCTCGCACTTTTGCGAATAAAGTAGATCAAACTTGATTTCTTTTGCTCGAAACTTCGCACACAACACTATTTGGAATAATATATTGCGTTGAAGTGGTTAGAATTGAAAATCATAGTCTTATGCTAGAAATTACGTGTTAAGTTTCGATTTTATGTGTTTTTAAGCTTTTTTGGCACTTTTGCGCTTAAAATAGCTCAAACTTGTTTCGTTTTGCACGAAACTTGCCACACAACACTATTTCGTGTATATTATTGCGTTGAAGTGGTTAGAATTGAAAATCATAGTCATATGCTAGAAATTAAGTGTTAAGTTGCGATTTTAAGGGTTTTTAACCGTTTTTGGCTTTTTTGCGCATAAAGTAGCTCAAACTTTGTTTGTTTTGTGCAAAACTTGCCACATAACAAAATTTCGTCTATATTATTGCGTTGAAGTGGTTAGAATTGAAAATTATAGTCATATGCTAGAAATTACGTGCTAAGTTGCGATTTTAAGGGTTTTTCATCGTTTTTCGCACTTTTGCGCATAAAGTAGATCTAACTTGGTTTCTTTTGCTCGAAACTTCGCACACAACACTATTTGGAATAATATATTGCGTTGAAGTGGTTAGAATTGAAAATTATAGTCATATGCTAGAAATTACGTGTTAAGTTGCGATTTTATGGGTTTTTAACCGTTTTTGGCACTTTTGCGCATAATGTAGCTCAAACTTGGTTTGCTTAGCACGAAACTTGGCACTGAACATTATTTGGTATATATTATTGTGTTGAAGTGGTTACAATTGAAAATCATAGTCATATGTTAGTAATTACGCTTTAAGTTCCGATTTTATGCGTTTTGAAGCGTTTTTGACACTTTCGCGCTTAAAGTAGCTCAAACTTGTTTTGTTTTGCGCGAAACTTAACACACGAAACTATTTCGTCTATATTATTGCGTTGAAGTGGTTAGAATTGAAAATTATAGTTATATGTTAGAAATTACGTGTTAAGTTGCGATTTTAAGGGTTTTTAACCGTTTTTGGCACTTTTGCGCATAATGTAGCTCAAACTTGGTTTGTTTTGCATGAAACATGGCACACAACACTATTTGGAATATATTATTGTGTTGAAGTGGATAGAATTGAAAATCATAGTCATATGATAGAAATTACGTGTTAAGTTCCGATTTTATGTGTTTTTAAGCGTTTTTGGCACTTTCGCGCTTAAAATAGCTCAAACTTGTTTCGTTTTGCGCAAAACTTGCCACACAACACTATTTCGTCTATATTATTGCGTTGAAGTGGTTAGAATTGAAAATCATAGTCATATGCTAGAAATTAAGTGTTAAGTTGCGATTTTAAGGGTTTTTAACCGTTTTTGGCTTTTTTGCGCATAAAGTAGCTCAAACTTTGTTTGTTTTGTGCAAAACTTGCCACATAACACTATTTCGTCTATATTATTGCGTTGAAGTGGTTAGAATTGAAAATTATAGTCATATGATAGAAATTACGTGTTAAGTTGCGATTTTAAGGGTTTTTAATCGTTTCTCGCACTTTTGCGAATAAAGTAGATCAAACTTGATTTCTTTTGCTTGAAACTTCGCACACAACACTATTTGGAATAATATATTGCGTTGAAGTGGTTAGAATTGAAAATCATAGTCTTATGCTAGAAATTACGTGTTAAATTTCGATTTTATGTGTTTTTAAGCTTTTTTGGCACTTTTGCGCTTAAAATAGCTCAAACTTGTTTCGTTTTGCGCGAAACTTGCCACACAACACTTTTTCGTCTATATTTATTGCGTTGAAGTGGTTAGAATTGAAAATCATAGTCATATGCTAGAAATTACGTGTTAAGTTGCGATTTTAAGGGTTTTTAACCGTTTTTGGCTATTTTGCGCATAAAGTAGCTCAAACTTTGTTTGTTTTTTGCAAAACATGCCACATAACACTATTTCGTCTATATCATTGCGTTGAAGTGGTTAGAATTGAAAATTATAGTCATATGCTAGAAATTACGTGTTAAGTTGCGATTTTAAGGGTTTTTCATCGTTTTTCGCACTTTTGCGCATAAAGTAGATCTAACTTGGTTTCTTTTGCTCGAAACTTCGCACACAACACTATTTGGAATAATATATTGCGTTGAAGTGGTTAGAATTGAAAATTATAGTTATATGCTAGAAATTACGTGTTAAATTGCGATTTTATGCGTTTTTAAGCGTTTTTGGCACTTTCGCGCATAAAGTAGCTCAAACTTGATTTGTTTAGCACGAAACATGGCACTGAACATTATTTGGTATAAATTATTGTGTTCAAGTGGTTACAATTGAAAATCATAGTCATATGTTAGTAATTACGCGTTAAGTTCTTATTTTATGCGTTTTTAAGCGTTTTTGGCACTTTCGCGCTTAAAGTAGCTCAAACTTGTTTTATTTTGCGCGAAACTTGCCACACAACACTATTTTGTCTATATTATTGCGTTCAAGTGGTTAGAATTGAAAATCATAGTCATATGCTAGAAATTACGTGTTAAGTTGCGATTTTATGGGTTTTTAACCGTTTTTGGCACTTTTGCGCATAATGTAGCTCAAACTTGGTTTGCTTAGCACGAAACTTGGCACTGAACATTATTTGGTATATATTATTGTGTTGAAGTGGTTACAATTGAAAATCATAGTCATATGTTAGTAATTACACGTTAAGTTCCGATTTTATGCGTTTTGAAGCGTTTTTTGACACTTTCGCGCTTAAAGTAGCTCAAACTTGTTTTGTTTTGCGCGAAACTTAACACACAAAACTATTTCGTCTATATTATTGCGTTGAAGTGGTTAGAATTGAAAATCATAGTCATATGCTAGAAATTACGTGTTAAGTTGCGATTTTAAGGGTTTTTAACCGTTTTTGGCACTTTTGCGCATAATGTAGCTCAAACTTGGTTTGTTTTGCATGAAACATGGCACACAACACTATTTGGAATATATTATTGTGTTGAAGTGGATAGAATTGAAAATCATAGTCATATGCTAGAAATTACGTGTTAAGTTCCGATTTTATGTGTTTTTAAGCGTTTTTGGCACTTTCGCGCTTAAAATAGCTCAAACTTGTTTCGTTTTGCGCGAAACTTGCCACACAACACTATTTCGTCTATATTATTGCGTTGAAGTGGTTAGAATTGGAATTCATAGTCATATGCTAGAAATTAAGTGTTAAGTTGCGATGTTAAGGGTTTTTAACCGTTTTTGGCTTTTTTGCGCATAGAGTAGCTCAAACTTTGTTTGTTTTGTGCAAAACTTGCCACATAACAAAATTTTGTCTATATTATTGCGTTGAAGTGGTTAGAATTGAAAATTATAGTCATATGATAGAAATTACGTGTTAAGTTGCGATTTTAAGGGTTTTTTAATCGTTTTTTGCACTTTTGCGCATAAAGTAGATCAAACTTGGTTTCTTTTGCTCCAAACTTCGCACACAACACTATTTGGAATAATATATTGCGTTGAAGTGGTTAGAATTGAAAATCATAGTCTTATGCTAGAAATTACGTGTTAAGTTTCGATTTTATGTGTCTTTAAGCTTTTTTGGCACTTTTACGCTTAAAATAGCTCAAACTTGTTTCGTTTTGCGCGAAACTTGCCACCGAACACTATTTCGTCTATATTATTGCGTTGAAGTGGTTAGAATTGAAAATCATAGTCATATGCTAGAAATTACGTGTTAAGTTGCGATTTTAAGGGTTTTTAACCGTTTTTGGCTTTTTTGCGCATAAAGTAGCTCAAACTTTGTTTGTTTTGTGCAAAACTTGCCACATAACAAAATTTCGTCTATATTATTGCGTTGAAGTGGTTAGAATTGAAAGTTATAGTCATATGCTAGAAATTACGTGTTAAGTTGCGATTTTAAGGGTTTTTAACCGTTTTTGGCACTTTTGCGCATAATGTAGCTCAAACTTGGTTTGTTTTGCATGAAACATGGCACACAACACTATTTGGAATATATTATTGTGTTGAAGTGGATAGAATTTAAAATCATAGTCATATGCTAGAAATTACGTGTTAAGTTCCGATTTTATGTCTTTTTAAGCGTTTTTGGCACTTTCGCGCTTAAAATAGCTCAAACTTGTTTCGTTTTGCGCAAAACTTGCCACACAACACTATTTCGTCTATATTATTGCGTTGAAGTGGTTAGAATTGAAAATCATAGTCATATGCTAGAAATTAAGTGTTAAGTTTCGATTTTAAGGGTTTTTAACCGTTTTTGGCTTTTTTGCGCATAAAGTAGCTCAAACTTTGTTTGTTTTGTGCAAAACTTGCCACATAACAAAATTTCGTCTATATTATTGCGTTGAAGTGGTTAGAATTGAAAATTATAGTCATATGCTAGAAATTACGTCTTAAGTTGCGATTTTAAGGGTTTTTTAATCGTTTTTCGCACTTTTGCGCATAAAGTAGATCAAACTTGATTTCTTTTGCTCGAAACTTCGCACACAACACTATTTGGAATAATATATTGCGTTGAAGTGGTTAGAATTGAAAATCATATTCTTATGCTAGAAATTACGTGTTAAGTTCTGATTTTATCTGTTTTTAAGCTTTTTTGGCACTTTTGCGCTTAAAATAGCTCAAACTTGTTTCGTTTTGCGCGAAACTTGCCACACAACACTATTTCGTCTATATTATTGCGTTGAAGTGGTTAGAATTGAAAATCATAGTCATATGCTAGAAATTAAGTGTTAAGTTGCGATTTTAAGGGTTTTTAACCGTTTTTGGCTTTTTTTGCGCATTAAGTAGCTCAAACTTTGTTTGTTTTGTGCAAAACTTGCCACATAACACTATTTCGTCTATATTATTGCGTTGAAGTGGTTAGAATTGAAAATTATAGTCATATGATAGAAATTACGTGTTAAGTTGCGATTTTAAGGGTTTTTAATCGTTTCTCACACTTTTGCGAATAAAGTAGATCAAACTTGATTTCTTTTGCTCGAAACTTCGCACACAACACTATTTGGAATAATATATTGTGTTGAAGTGGTTAGAATTTAAAATCATAGTCTTATGCTAGAAATTACGTGTTAAGTTTCGATTTTATGTGTTTTTAAGCTTTTTTTGGCACTTTTGCGCTTAAAATAGCTCAAACTTGTTTCGTTTTGCGCGAAACTTGCCACACAACACTTTTTCGTCTATATTTATTGCGTTGAAGTGGTTAGAATTGAAAATCATAGTCATATGCTAGAAATTACGTGTTAAGTTGCGATTTTAAGGGTTTTTAACCGTTTTTGGCTATTTTGCGCATAAAGTAGCTCAAACTTTGTTTGTTTTTTGCAAAACTTGCCACATAACACTATTTCGTCTATATTATTGCGTTGAAGTGGTTAGAATTGAAAATTATAGTCATATGCTAGAAATTACGTGTTAAGTTGCGATTTTAAGGGTTTTTCATCGTTTTTCGCACTTTTGCGCATAAAGTAGATCTAACTTGGTTTCTTTTGCTCGAAACTTCGCACACAACACTATTTGGAATAATATATTGCGTTGAAGTGGTAAGAATTGAAAATTATAGTCATATGCTAGAAATTACGTGTTAAATTGCGATTTTATGCGTTTTTAAGCGTTTTTGACACTTGTGCGCATAAAGTA
Organism: Amaranthus tricolor; assembly: GCF_026212465.1. Classification (NCBI taxonomy): domain Eukaryota; kingdom Viridiplantae; phylum Streptophyta; class Magnoliopsida; order Caryophyllales; family Amaranthaceae; genus Amaranthus; species Amaranthus tricolor. The sequence continues at coordinate 13,521,289 of NC_080049.1, forward strand.
GCTCAAACTTGGTTTGTTTAGCACGAAACATGGCACTGAACATTATTTGGTATAAATTATTGTGTTCAAGTGGTTACAATTGAAAATCATAGTCATATGTTAGTAATTACGCGTTAAGTTCTTATTTTATGCGTTTTTAAGCGTTTTTGGCACTTTCGCGCTTAAAGTAGCTCAAACTTGTTTTATTTTGCGCGAAACTTGCCACACAACACTATTTTGTCTATATTATTGCGTTCAAGTGGTTAGAATTGAAAATCATAGTCATATGCTAGAAATTACGTGTTAAGTTGCGATTTTATGGGTTTTTAACCGTTTTTGGCACTTTTGCGCATAATGTAGCTCAAACTTTGTTTGTTTTTTGCAAAACTTGCCACATAACAAAATTTCGTCTATATTATTGCGTTGAAGTGGTTAGAATTGAAAATTATAGTCATATGCTAGAAATTACGTGTTAAGTTGCGATTTTAAGGGTTTTTAATCGTTTTTCGCATTTTTGCGCATAAAGTAGATTAAACTTGGTTTCTTTTGCTCGAAACTTCGCACACAACACTATTTGGAATAATATATTGCATTGAAGTGGTTAGATGTGAAAATCATAGTGTTATGCTAGAAATTACGTGTTAAGTTCTGATTTTATGTGTTTTTAAGCTTTTTTGGCACTTTTGCGCTTAAAATAGCTCAAACTTGTTTCGTTTTCCACGAAACTTGCCACACAACACTATTTCGTCTATATTATTGCGTTGAAGTGGTTAGAATTGAAAATCATAGTCATATGCTAGAAATTAAGTGTTAAGTTGCGATTTTAAGGGTTTTTTAACCGTTTTTGGCTTTTTTGCGCATAAAGTAGCTCAAACTTTGTTTGTTTTGTGCAAAACTTGCCACATAACAAAATTTTGTCTATATTATTGCGTTGAAGTGGTTAGAATTGAAAATTATAGTCATATGCTAGAAATTACGTCTTAAGTTGCGATTTTAAAGGTTTTTTAATCGTTTTTCGCACTTTTGCGCATAAAGTAGATCAAACTTGATTTCTTTTGCTCGAAACTTCGCACACAACACTATTTGGAATAATATATTGCGTTGAAGTGGTTAGAATTGAAAATCATAGTCTTATGCTAGAAATTACGTGTTAAGTTCTGATTTTATCTGTTTTTAAGCTTTTTTGGCACTTTTGCGCTTAAAATAGCTCAAACTTGTTTCGTTTTGCACGAAACTTGCCACACAACACTATTTCGTCTATATTATTGCGTTGAAGTGGTTAGAATTGAAAATCATAGTCATATGCTAGAAATTAAGTGTTAAGTTGCGATTTTAAGGGTTTTTAACCGTTTTTGGCTTTTTTGCGCATAAAGTAGCTCAAACTTTGTTTGTTTTGTGCAAAACTTGCCACATAACACTATTTCGTCTTTATTATTGCGTTGAAGTGGTTAGAATTGAAAATTATAGTCATATGATAGAAATTACGTGTTAAGTTGCGATTTTAAGGGTTTTTAATCATTTCTCGCACTTTTGCGAATAAAGTAGATCAAACTTGATTTCTTTTGCTCGAAACTTCGCACACAACACTATTTGGAATAATATATTGTGTTGAAGTGGTTAGAATTTAAAATCATAGTCTTATGCTAGAAATTACGTGTTAAGTTTCGATTTTATGTGTTTTTAAGCTTTTTTGGCACTTTTGCGCTTAAAATAGCTCAAACTTGTTTCGTTTTGCGCGAAACTTGCCACACAACACTTTTTCGTCTATATTTATTGCGTTGAAGTGGTTAGAATTGAAAATCATAGTCATATGCTAGAAATTACGGGTTAAGTTGCGATTTTAAGGGTTTTTAACCGTTTTTGGCTATTTTGCGCATAAAGTAGCTCAAACTTTGTTTGTTTTTTGCAAAACTTGCCACATAACACTATTTCGTCTATATTATTGCGTTGAAGTGGTTAGAATTGAAAATTATAGTCATATGCTAGAAATTACGTGTTAAGTTGCGATTTTAAGGGTTTTTCATCGTTTTTCGCACTTTTGCGCATAAAGTAGATCTAACTTGGTTTCTTTTGCTCGAAACTTCGCACACAACACTATTTGGAATAATATATTGCGTTGAAGTGGTTAGAATTGAAAATTATAGTCATATGCTAGAAATTACGTGTTAAATTGCGATTTTATGCGTTTTTAAGCGTTTTTGGCACTTTTGCGCATAAAGTAGCTCAAACTTGGTTTGTTTAGCACGAAACATGGCACTGAACATTATTTGGTATAAATTATTGTGTTCAAGTGGTTACAATTGAAAATCATAGTCATATGTTAGTAATTACGCGTTAAGTTCCGATTTTATGCGTTTTTAAGCGTTTTTGGCACTTTCGCGCTTAAAGTAGCTCAAACTTGATTTGTTTTGCGCGAAACTTGCCACACAAAACTATTTCGTCTATATTATTGCGTTCAAGTGGTTAGAATTGAAAATCATAGTCATATGCTAGAAATTACGTGTTAAGTTGCGATTTTATGGGTTTTTAACCGTTTTTGGCACTTTTGCGCATAATGTAGCTCAAACTTTGTTTGTTTTTTGCAAAACTTGCCACATAACAAAATTTCGTCTATATTATTGCGTTGAAGTGGTTAGAATTGAAAATTCTAGTCATATGATAGAAATTACGTGTTAAGTTGCGATTTTAAGGGTTTTTAATAGTTTTTCGCACTTTTGCGCATAAAGTAGATCAAACTTTGTTTCTTTTGCTCGAAACTTCGCACACAACACTATTTGGAATAATATAATGCGTTGAAGTGGTTAGAATTGAAAATCATAGTCTTATGCTAGAAATTATGTGTTAAGTTTCGATTTTATGTGTTTTTAAGCTTTTTGGGCACTTTTGCGCTTAAAATAGCTCAAACTTGTTTCGTTTTCCGCGAAACTTGCCACCCAACACTATTTCGTCTATATTATTGCGTTGAAGTGGTTAGAATTGAAAATCATAGTCATATGCTAGAAATAACGTGTTAAGTTGCGATTTTAAAGGTTTTTAACCGTTTTTGGCTTTTTTGCGCATAAAGTAGCTCAAACTTTGTTTGTTTTGTGCAAAACTTGCCACATAACAAAATTTCGTCTATATTATTGCGTTGAAGTGGTTAGAATTGAAAATTATAGTCATATGCTAGAAATTACGTGTTAAGTTGCGATTTTAAGGGTTTTTCATCGTTTTTCGCACTTTTGCGCATAAAGTAGATCTAACTTGGTTTCTTTTGCTCGAAACTTCGCACACAACACTATTTGGAATAATATATTGCGTTGAAGTGGTAAGAATTGAAAATTATAGTCATATGCTAGAAATTACGTGTTAAATTGCGATTTTATGCGTTTTTAAGCGTTTTTGACACTTGTGCGCATAAAGTAGCTCAAACTTGGTTTGTTTAGCACGAAACATGGCACTGAACATTATTTGGTATAAATTATTGTGTTCAAGTGGTTACAATTGAAAATCATAGTCATATGTTAGTAATTACGCGTTAAGTTCTTATTTTATGCGTTTTTAAGCGTTTTTGGCACTTTCGCGCTTAAAGTAGCTCAAACTTGTTTTATTTTGCGCGAAACTTGCCACACAACACTATTTTGTCTATATTATTGCGTTCAAGTGGTTAGAATTGAAAATCATAGTCATATGCTAGAAATTACGTGTTAAGTTGCGATTTTACGGGTTTTTAACCGTTTTTGGCACTTTTGCGCATAATGTAGCTCAAACTTTGTTTGTTTTTTGCAAAACTTGCCACATAACAAAATTTCGTCTATATTATTGCGTTGAAGTGGTTAGAATTGAAAATTATAGTCATATGCTAGAAATTACGTGTTAAGTTGCGATTTTAAGGGTTTTTAATCGTTTTTCGCATTTTTGCGCATAAAGTAGATTAAACTTGGTTTCTTTTGCTCGAAACTTCGCACACAACACTATTTGGAATAATATATTGCATTGAAGTGGTTAGATGTGAAAATCATAGTGTTATGCTAGAAATTACGTGTTAAGTTCTGATTTTATGTGTTTTTAAGCTTTTTTGGCACTTTTGCGCTTAAAATAGCTCAAACTTGTTTCGTTTTCCACGAAACTTGCCACACAACACTATTTCGTCTATATTATTGCGTTGAAGTGGTTAGAATTGAAAATCATAGTCATATGCTAGAAATTAAGTGTTAAGTTGCGATTTTAAGGGTTTTTAACCGTTTTTGGCTTTTTTGCGCATAAAGTAGCTCAAACTTTGTTTGTTTTGTGCAAAACTTGCCACATAACAAAATTTCGTCTATATTATTGCGTTGAAGTGGTTAGAATTGAAAATTATAGTCATATGCTAGAAATTACGTCTTAAGTTGCGATTTTAAAGGTTTTTTAATCGTTTTTCGCACTTTTGCGCATAAAGTAGATCAAACTTGATTTCTTTTGCTCGAAACTTCGCACACAACACTATTTGGAATAATATATTGTGTTGAAGTGGTTAGAATTTAAAATCATAGTCTTATGCTAGAAATTACGTGTTAAGTTTCGATTTTATGTGTTTTTAAGCTTTTTTGGCACTTTTGCGCTTAAAATAGCTCAAACTTGTTTCGTTTTGCGCGAAACTTGCCACACAACACTATTTCGTCTATATTATTGCGTTGAAGTGGTTAGAATTGAAAATCATAGTCATATGCTAGAAATTACGTGTTAAGTTGCGATTTTAAAGGTTTTTAACCGTTTTTGGCTTTTTTGCGCATAAAGTAGCTCAAACTTTGTTTGTTTTGTGCAAAACTTGCCACATAACAAAATTTCGTCTATATTATTCCGTTGAAGTGGTTAGAATTGAAAATTATAGTCATATGCTAGAAATTACGTGTTAAGTTGCGATTTTAAGGGTTTTTCATCGTTTTTCGCACTTTTGCGCATAAAGTAGATCTAACTTGGTTTCTTTTGCTCGAAACTTCGCACACAACACTATTTGGAATAATATATTGCGTTGAAGTGGTAAGAATTGAAAATTATAGTCATATGCTAGAAATTACGTGTTAAATTGCGATTTTATGCGTTTTTAAGCGTTTTTGACACTTGTGCGCATAAAGTAGCTCAAACTTGGTTTGTTTAGCACGAAACATGGCACTGAACATTATTTGGTATAAATTATTGTGTTCAAGTGGTTACAATTGAAAATCATAGTCATATGTTAGTAATTACGCGTTAAGTTCTTATTTTATGCGTTTTTAAGCGTCTTTGGCACTTTCGCGCTTAAAGTAGCTCAAACTTGTTTTATTTTGCGCGAAACTTGCCACACAACACTATTTTGTCTATATTATTGCGTTCAAGTGGTTAGAATTGAAAATCATAGTCATATGCTAGAAATTACGTGTTAAGTTGCGATTTTATGGGTTTTTAACCGTTTTTGGCACTTTTGCGCATAATGTAGCTCAAACTTTGTTTGTTTTTTGCAAAACTTGCCACATAACAAAATTTCGTCTATATTATTGCGTTGAAGTGGTTAGAATTGAAAATTATAGTCATATGCTAGAAATTACGTGTTAAGTTGCGATTTTAAGGGTTTTTAATCGTTTTTCGCATTTTTGCGCATAAAGTAGATTAAACTTGGTTTCTTTTGCTCGAAACTTCGCACACAACACTATTTGGAATAATATATTGCATTGAAGTGGTTAGATGTGAAAATCATAGTGTTATGCTAGAAATTACGTGTTAAGTTCTGATTTTATGTGTTTTTAAGCTTTTTTGGCACTTTTGCGCTTAAAATAGCTCAAACTTGTTTCGTTTTCCACGAAACTTGCCACACAACACTATTTCGTCTATATTATTGCGTTGAAGTGGTTAGAATTGAAAATCATAGTCATATGCTAGAAATTAAGTGTTAAGTTGCGATTTTAAGGGTTTTTAACCGTTTTTGGCTTTTTTGCGCATAAAGTAGCTCAAACTTTGTTTGTTTTGTGCAAAACTTGCCACATAACAAAATTTCGTCTATATTATTGCGTTGAAGTGGTTAGAATTGAAAATTATAGTCATATGCTAGAAATTACGTCTTAAGTTGCGATTTTAAAGGTTTTTTAATCGTTTTTCGCACTTTTGCGCATAAAGTAGATCAAACTTGATTTCTTTTGCTCGAAACTTCGCACACAACACTATTTGGAATAATATATTGTGTTGAAGTGGTTAGAATTTAAAATCATAGTCTTATGCTAGAAATTACGTGTTAAGTTTCGATTTTATGTGTTTTTAAGCTTTTTTGGCACTTTTGCGCTTAAAATAGCTCAAACTTGTTTCGTTTTGCGCGAAACTTGCCACACAACACTATTTCGTCTATATTATTGCGTTGAAGTGGTTAGAATTGAAAATCATAGTCATATGCTAGAAATTACGTGTTAAGTTGCGATTTTAAAGGTTTTTAACCGTTTTTGGCTTTTTTGCGCATAAAGTAGCTCAAACTTTGTTTGTTTTGTGCAAAACTTGCCACATAACAAAATTTCGTCTATATTATTCCGTTGAAGTGGTTAGAATTGAAAATTATAGTCATATGCTAGAAATTACGTGTTAAGTTGCGATTTTAAGGGTTTTTCATCGTTTTTCGCACTTTTGCGCATAAAGTAGATCTAACTTGGTTTCTTTTGCTCGAAACTTCGCACACAACACTATTTGGAATAATATATTGCGTTGAAGTGGTAAGAATTGAAAATTATAGTCATATGCTAGAAATTACGTGTTAAATTGCGATTTTATGCGTTTTTAAGCGTTTTTGACACTTGTGCGCATAAAGTAGCTCAAACTTGGTTTGTTTAGCACGAAACATGGCACTGAACATTATTTGGTATAAATTATTGTGTTCAAGTGGTTACAATTGAAAATCATAGTCATATGTTAGTAATTACGCGTTAAGTTCTTATTTTATGCGTTTTTAAGCGTCTTTGGCACTTTCGCGCTTAAAGTAGCTCAAACTTGTTTTATTTTGCGCGAAACTTGCCACACAACACTATTTTGTCTATATTATTGCGTTCAAGTGGTTAGAATTGAAAATCATAGTCATATGCTAGAAATTACGTGTTAAGTTGCGATTTTATGGGTTTTTAACCGTTTTTGGCACTTTTGCGCATAATGTAGCTCAAACTTTGTTTGTTTTTTGCAAAACTTGCCACATAACAAAATTTCGTCTATATTATTGCGTTGAAGTGGTTAGAATTGAAAATTATAGTCATATGCTAGAAATTACGTGTTAAGTTGCGATTTTAAGGGTTTTTAATCGTTTTTTCGCATTTTTGCGCATAAAGTAGATTAAACTTGGTTTCTTTTGCTCGAAACTTCGCACACAACACTATTTGGAATAATATATTGCATTGAAGTGGTTAGATGTGAAAATCATAGTGTTATGCTAGAAATTACGTGTTAAGTTCTGATTTTATGTGTTTTTAAGCTTTTTTGGCACTTTTGCGCTTAAAATAGCTCAAACTTGTTTCGTTTTCCACGAAACTTGCCACACAACACTATTTCGTCTATATTATTGCGTTGAAGTGGTTAGAATTGAAAATCATAGTCATATGCTAGAAATTAAGTGTTAAGTTGCGATTTTAAGGGTTTTTAACCGTTTTTGGCTTTTTTGCGCATAAAGTAGCTCAAACTTTGTTTGTTTTGTGCAAAACTTGCCACATAACAAAATTTCGTCTATATTATTGCGTTGAAGTGGTTAGAATTGAAAATTATAGTCATATGCTAGAAATTACGTCTTAAGTTGCGATTTTAAAGGTTTTTTAATCGTTTTTTCGCACTTTTGCGCATAAAGTAGATCAAACTTGATTTCTTTTGCTCGAAACTTCGCACACAACACTATTTGGAATAATATATTGCGTTGAAGTGGTTAGAATTGAAAATCATAGTCTTATGCTAGAAATTACGTGTTAAGTTCTGATTTTATCTGCTTTTAAGCTTTTTTGGCACTTTTGCGCTTAAAATAGCTCAAACTTGTTTCGTTTTGCGCGAAACTTGCCACACAACACTATTTCGTCTATATTATTGCGTTGAAGTGGTTAGAATTGAAAATCATAGTCATATGCTAGAAATTAAGTGTTAAGTTGCGATTTTAAGGGTTTTTAACCGTTTTTGGCTTTTTTGCGCATAAAGTAGCTCAAACTTTGTTTGTTTTGTGCAAAACTTGCCACATAACACTATTTCGTCTATATTATTGCGTTGAAGTGGTTAGAATTGAAAATTATAGTCATATGATAGAAATTACGTGTTAAGTTGCGATTTTAAGGGTTTTTAATCGTTTCTCGCACTTTTGCGAATAAAGTAGATCAAACTTGATTTCTTTTGCTCGAAACTTCGCACACAACACTATTTGGAATAATATATTGCGTTGAAGTGGTTAGAATTGAAAATCATAGTCTTATGCTAGAAATTACGTGTTAAGTTCTGATTTTATCTGCTTTTAAGCTTTTTTGGCACTTTTGCGCTTAAAATAGCTCAAACTTGTTTCGTTTTGCGCGAAACTTGCCACACAACACTATTTCGTCTATATTATTGCGTTGAAGTGGTTAGAATTGAAAATCATAGTCATATGCTAGAAATTAAGTGTTAAGTTGCGATTTTAAGGGTTTTTAACCGTTTTTGGCTTTTTTGCGCATAAAGTAGCTCAAACTTTGTTTGTTTTGTGCAAAACTTGCCACATAACACTATTTCGTCTATATTATTGCGTTGAAGTGGTTAGAATTGAAAATTATAGTCATATGATAGAAATTACGTGTTAAGTTGCGATTTTAAGGGTTTTTAATCGTTTCTCGCACTTTTGCGAATAAAGTAGATCAAACTTGATTTCTTTTGCTCGAAACTTCGCACACAACACTATTTGGAATAATATATTGTGTTGAAGTGGTTAGAATTTAAAATCATAGTCTTATGCTAGAAATTACGTGTTAAGTTTCGATTTTATGTGTTTTTAAGCTTTTTTGGCACTTTTGCGCTTAAAATAGCTCAAACTTGTTTCGTTTTGCGCGAAACTTGCCACACAACACTTTTTCGTCTATATTTATTGCGTTGAAGTGGTTAGAATTGAAAATCATAGTCATATGCTAGAAATTACGTGTTAAGTTGCGATTTTAAGGGTTTTTAACCGTTTTTGGCTATTTTGCGCATAAAGTAGCTCAAACTTTGTTTGTTTTTTTGCAAAACTTGCCACATAACACTATTTCGTCTATATTATTGCGTTGAAGTGGTTAGAATTGAAAATTATAGTCATATGCTAGAAATTACGTGTTAAGTTGCGATTTTAAGGGTTTTTCATCGTTTTTTCGCACTTTTGCGCATAAAGTAGATCTAACTTGGTTTCTTTTGCTCGAAACTTCGCACACAACACTATTTGGAATAATATATTGCGTTGAAGTGGTTAGAATTGAAAATTATAGTCATATGCTAGAAATTACGTGTTAAATTGCGATTTTATGCGTTTTTAAGCGTTTTTGGCACTTTTGCGCATAAAGTAGCTCAAACTTGGTTTGTTTAGCACGAAACATGGCACTGAACATTATTTGGTATAAATTATTGTGTTCAAGTGGTTACAATTGAAAATCATAGTCATATGTTAGTAATTACGCGTTAAGTTCCGATTTTATGCGTTTTTAAGCGTTTTTGGCACTTTCGCGCTTAAAGTAGCTCAAACTTGATTTGTTTTGCGCGAAACTTGCCACTCAAAACTATTTCGTCTATATTATTGCGTTCAAGTGGTTAGAATTGAAAATCATAGTCATATGCTAGAAATTACGTGTTAAGTTGCGATTTTATGGGTTTTTAACCGTTTTTGGCACTTTTGCGCATAATGTAGCTCAAACTTTGTTTGTTTTTTGCAAAACTTGCCACATAACAAAATTTCGTCTATATTATTGCGTTGAAGTGGTTAGAATTGAAAATTCTAGTCATATGATAGAAATTACGTGTTAAGTTGCGATTTTAAGGGTTTTTAATCGTTTTTCGCACTTTTGCGCATAAAGTAGATCAAACTTTGTTTCTTTTGCTCGAAACTTCGCACACAACACTATTTGGAATAATATAATGCGTTGAAGTGGTTAGAATTGAAAATCATAGTCTTATGCTAGAAATTACGTGTTAAGTTTCGATTTTATGTGTTTTTAAGCTTTTTGGGCACTTTTGCGCTTAAAATAGCTCAAACTTGTTTCGTTTTCCGCGAAACTTGCCACCCAACACTATTTCGTCTATATTATTGCGTTGAAGTGGTTAGAATTGAAAATCATAGTCATATGCTAGAAATTACGTGTTAAGTTGCGATTTTAAAGGTTTTTAACCGTTTTTGGCTTTTTTGCGCATAAAGTAGCTCAAACTTTGTTTGTTTTGTGCAAAACTTGCCACATAACAAAATTTCGTCTATATTATTGCGTTGAAGTGGTTAGAATTGAAAATTATAGTCATATGCTAGAAATTACGTGTTAAGTTGCGATTTTAAGGGTTTTTAACCGTTTTTGGCACTTTTGCGCATAATGTAGCTCAAACTTGGTTTGTTTTGCATGAAACATGGCACACAACACTATTTGGAATATATTATTGTGTTGAAGTGGATAGAATTTAAAATCATAGTCATATGCTAGAAATTACGTGTTAAGTTCCGATTTTATGTGTTTTTAAGCGTTTTTGGCACTTTCGCGCTTAAAATAGCTCAAACTTGTTTCGTTTTGCGCGAAACTTGCCACTTAATACTATTTCGTCTATATTATTGCGTTGAAGTGGTTAGAATTGAAAATCGTAGTCATATGCTAGAAATTAAGTGTTAAAGTGCGATTTTAAGGGTTTTTAACCGTGTTTGGCTTTTTTGCGCATAAAGTAGCTCAAACTTTGTTTGTTTTGTGCAAAACTTGCCACATAACAAAATTTTGTCTATATTATTGCGTTGAAGTGGTTAGAATTGAAAATTATAGTCATATGCTAGAAATTACGTGTTAAGTTGCGATTTTAAGGGTTTTTAATCGTTTTTCGCACTTTTGCGCATAAAGTAGATCAAACTTGGTTTCTTTTGCTCGAAACTTCGCACACAACACTATTTGGCATAATATATTGCGTTGAAGTGGTTAGAATTGAAAATCATAGTCTTATGCTAGAAATTACGTGTTAAGTTCCGATTTTATGTGTTTTTAAGCTTTTTTGGCACTTTTACGCTTAAAATAGCTCAAACTTGTTTCGTTTTGCGCGAAACTTGCCACCCAACACTATTTCGTCTATATTATTGCGTTGAAGTGGTTAGAATTGAAAATCATAGTCATATGCTAGAAATTACGTGTTAAGTTGCGATTTTAAGGGTTTTTAACCGTTTTTGGCTTTTTTGCGCATAAAATAGCTCAAACTTTGTTTGTTTTTGTGCAAAACTTGCCACATAACAAAATTTCGTCTATATTATTGCCTTGAAGTGGTTAGAATTGAAAATTATAGTCATATGCTAGAAATTACGTGTTAAGTTGCGATTTTAAGGGTTTTTAACCGTTTTTGGCACTTTTGCGCATAATGTAGCTCAAACTTGGTTTGTTTTGCATGAAACATGGCACACAACACTATTTGGAATATATTATTGTGTTGAAGTGGATAGAATTTAAAATCATAGTCATATGCTAGAAATTACGTGTTAAGTTCCGATTTTATGTGTTTTTAAGCGTTTTTGGCACTTTCGCGCTTAAAATAGCTCAAACTTGTTTCGTTTTGCGCGAAACTTGCCACACAATACTATTTCGTCTATATTATTGCGTTGAAGTGGTTAGAATTGAAAATCGTAGTCATATGCTAGAAATTAAGTGTTAAGTTGCGATTTTAAGGGTTTTTAACCGTTTTTGGCTTTTTTTGCGCATAAAGTAGCTCAAACTTTGTTTGTTTTGTGCAAAACTTGCCACATAACAAAATTTTGTCTATATTATTGCGTTGAAGTGGTTAGAATTGAAAATTAAAGTCATATGCTAGAAATTACGTGTTAAGTTGCGATTTTAAGGGTTTTTAATCGTTTTTCGCACTTTTTGCGCATAAAGTAGATCAAACTTGGTTTCTTTTGCTCGAAACTTCGCACACAACACTATTTGGCATAATATATTGCGTTGAAGTGGTTAGAATTGAAAATCATAGTCTTATGCTAGAAATTACGTGTTAAGTTCCGATTTTATGTGTTTTTAAGCTTTTTTTGGCACTTTTACGCTTAAAATAGCTCAAACTTGTTTCGTTTTGCGCGAAACTTGCCACCCAACACTATTTCGTCTATATTATTGCGTTGAAGTGGTTAGAATTGAATATCATAGTCATATGCTAGAAATTACGTGTTAAGTTGCGATTTTAAGGGTTTTTAACCGTTTTTGGCTTTTTTGCGCATAAAATAGCTCAAACTTTGTTTGTTTTGTGCAAAACTTGCCACATAACAAAATTTCGTCTATATTATTGCGTTGAAGTGGTTAGAATTGAAAATTATAGTCATATGCTAGAAATTACGTGTTAAGTTGCGATTTTAAGGGTTTTTAAGCGTTTTTGGCACTTTTGCGCATAATGTAGCTCAAACTTGGTTTGTTTTGCATGAAACATGGCACACAACACTATTTGGAATATATTATTGTGTTGAAGTGGATAGAATTTAAAATCATAGTCATATGCTAGAAATTACGTGTTAAGTTCCGATTTTATGTGTTTTTAAGCGTTTTTGGCACTTTCGCGCTTAAAATAGCTCAAACTTGTTTCGTTTTTTGCGAAACTTGCCACACAATACTATTTCGTCTATATTATTGCGTTGAAGTGGTTAGAATTGAAAATCGTAGTCATATGCTAGAAATTAAGTGTTAAGTTGCGATTTTAAGGGTTTTTAACCGTTTTTGGCTTTTTTGCGCATATAGTAGCTCAAACTTTGTTTGTTTTGTGCAAAACTTGCCACATAACAAAATTTCGTCTATATTATTGCGTTGAAGTGGTTAGAATTGAAAATTATAGTCATATGATAGAAATTACGTGTTATGTTGCGATTTTAAGGGTTTTTAATCGTTTTTCGCACTTTTGCGCATAAAGTAGATCAAACTTGGTTTCTTTTGCTCGAAACTTCGCACACAACACTATTTGGCATAATATATTGCGTTGAAGTGGTTAGAATTGAAAATCATAGTCTTATGCTAGAAATTACGTGTTAAGTTCCGATTTTATGTGTTTTTAAGCTTTTTTGGCACTTTTACGCTTAAAATAGCTCAAACTTGTTTCGTTTTGCGCGAAACTTGCCACCCAACACTATTTCGTCTATATTATTGCGTTGAAGTGGTTAGAATTGAAAATCATAGTCATATGCTAGAAATTACGTGTTAAGTTGCGATTTTAAGGGTTTTTAACCGTTTTTGGCTTTTTTGCGCATAAAATAGCTCAAACTTTGTTTGTTTTGTGCAAAACTTGCCACATAACAAAATTTCGTCTATATTATTGCGTTGAAGTGGTTAGAATTGAAAATTATAGTCATATGCTAGAAATTACGTGTTAAGTTGCGATTTTAAGGGTTTTTAACCGTTTTTGGCACTTTTGCGCATAATGTAGCTCAAACTTGGTTTGTTTTGCATGAAACATGGCACACAACACTATTTGGAATATATTATTGTGTTGAAGTGGATAGAATTTAAAATCATAGTCATATGCTAGAAATTACGTGTTAAGTTCCGATTTTATGTGTTTTTAAGCGTTTTTGGCACTTTCGCGCTTAAAATAGCTCAAACTTGTTTCGTTTTGCGCGAAACTTACCACACAATACTATTTCGTCTATATTATTGCGTTGAAGTGGTTAGAATTGAAAATTATAGTCATATGCTAAAAATTACGTGTTAAGTTGCGATTTTAAGGGTTTTTAACCGTTTTTGGCACTTTTGCGCATAATGTAGCTCAAACTTGGTTTGTTTTGCATGAAACATGGCACACAACACTATTTGGAATATATTATTGTGTTGAAGTGGATAGAATTTAAAATCATAGTCATATGCTAGAAATTACGTGTTAAGTTCCGATTTTATGTGTTTTTAAGCGTTTTTGGCACTTTCGCGCTTAAAATAGCTCAAACTTGTTTCGTTTTGCGCGAAACTTGCCACACAATACTATTTCGTCTATATTATTGCGTTGAAGTGGTTAGAATTGAAAATCGTAGTCATATGCTAGAAATTAAGTGTTAAGTTGCGATTTTAAGGGTTTTTAACCGTTTTTGGCTTTTTTGCGCATAAAGTAGCTCAAACTTTGTTTGTTTTGTGCAAAACTTGCCACATAACAAAATTTTGTCTATATTATTGCGTTGAAGTGGTTAGATTGAAAATTATAGTCATATGCTAGAAATTACGTGTTAAGTTGCGATTTTAAGGGTTTTTAATCGTTTTTCGCACTTTTGCGCATAAAGTAGATCAAACTTGGTTTCTTTTGCTCGAAACTTCGCACACAACACTATTTGGCATAATATATTGCGTTGAAGTGGTTAGAATTGAAAATCATAGTCTTATGCTAGAAATTACGTGTTAAGTTCTGATTTTATGTGTTTTTAAGCTTTTTTGGCACTTTTACGCTTAAATAGCTCAAACTTGTTTCGTTTTGCGCGAAACTTGCCACCCAACACTATTTCGTCTATATTATTGCGTTGAAGTGGTTAGAATTGAAAATCATAGTCATATGCTAGAAATTACGTGTTAAGTTGCGATTTTAAGGGTTTTTAACCGTTTTTGGCTTTTTTGCGCATAAAATAGCTCAAACTTTGTTTGTTTTGTGCAAAACTTGCCACATAACAAAATTTCGTCTATATTATTGCGTTGAAGTGGTTAGAATTGAAAATTATAGTCATATGCTAGAAATTACGTGTTAAGTTGCGATTTTAAGGGTTTTTAACCGTTTTTGGCACTTTTGCGCATAATGTAGCTCAAACTTGGTTTGTTTTGCATGAAACATGGCACACAACACTATTTGGAATATATTATTGTGTTGAAGTGGATAGAATTTAAAATCATAGTCATATGCTAGAAATTACGTGTTAAGTTCCGATTTTATGTGTTTTTAAGCGTTTTTGGCACTTTCGCGCTTAAAATAGCTCAAACTTGTTTCGTTTTGCGCGAAACTTGCCACACAATACTATTTCGTCTATATTATTGCGTTGAAGTGGTTAGAATTGAAAATCGTAGTCATATGCTAGAAATTAAGTGTTAAGTTGCGATTTTAAGGGTTTTTAACCGTTTTTGGCTTTTTTGCGCATAAAGTAGCTCAAACTTTGTTTGTTTTGTGCAAAACTTGCCACATAACAAAATTTTGTCTATATTATTGCGTTGAAGTGGTTAGAATTGAAAATTAAAGTCATATGCTAGAAATTACGTGTTAAGTTGCGATTTTAAGGGTTTTTAATCGTTTTTCGCACTTTTGCGCATAAAGTAGATCAAACTTGGTTTCTTTTGCTCGAAACTTCGCACACAACACTATTTGGCATAATATATTGCGTTGAAGTGGTTAGAATTGAAAATCATAGTCTTATGCTAGAAATTACGTGTTAAGTTCCGATTTTATGTGTTTTTAAGCTTTTTTGGCACTTTTACGCTTAAAATAGCTCAAACTTGTTTCGTTTTGCGCGAAACTTGCCACCCAACACTATTTCGTCTATATTATTGCGTTGAAGTGGTTAGAATTGAAAATCATAGTCATATGCTAGAAATTACGTGTTAAGTTGCGATTTTAAGGGTTTTTAACCGTTTTTGGCTTTTTTGCGCATAAAATAGCTCAAACTTTGTTTGTTTTGTGCAAAACTTGCCACATAACAAAATTTCGTCTATATTATTGCGTTGAAGTGGTTAGAATTGAAAATTATAGTCATATTCTAGAAATTACGTGTTAAGTTGCGATTTTAAGGGTTTTTAACCGTTTTTGGCACTTTTGCGCATAATGTAGCTCAAACTTGGTTTGTTTTGCATGAAACATGGCACACAACACTATTTGGAATATATTATTGTGTTGAAGTGGATAGAATTTAAAATCATAGTCATATGCTAGAAATTACGTGTTAAGTTCCGATTTTATGTGTTTTTAAGCGTTTTTGGCACTTTCGCGCTTAAAATAGCTCAAACTTGTTTCGTTTTTTGCGAAACTTGCCACACAATACTATTTCGTCTATATTATTGCGTTGAAGTGGTTAGAATTGAAAATCGTAGTCATATGCTAGAAATTAAGTGTTAAGTTGCGATTTTAAGGGTTTTTAACCGTTTTTGGCTTTTTTGCGCATATAGTAGCTCAAACTTTGTTTGTTTTGTGCAAAACTTGCCACATAACAAAATTTCGTCTATATTATTGCGTTGAAGTGGTTAGAATTGAAAATTATAGTCATATGATAGAAATTACGTGTTATGTTGCGATTTTAAGGGTTTTTAATCGTTTTTCGCACTTTTGCGCATAAAGTAGATCAAACTTGGTTTCTTTTGCTCGAAACTTCGCACACAACACTATTTGGCATAATATATTGCGTTGAAGTGGTTAGAATTGAAAATCATAGTCTTATGCTAGAAATTACGTGTTAAGTTCCGATTTTATGTGTTTTTAAGCTTTTTTGGCACTTTTACGCTTAAAATAGCTCAAACTTGTTTCGTTTTGCGCGAAACTTGCCACCCAACACTATTTCGTCTATATTATTGCGTTGAAGTGGTTAGAATTGAAAATCATAGTCATATGCTAGAAATTACGTGTTAAGTTGCGATTTTAAGGGTTTTTAACCGTTTTTGGCTTTTTTGCGCATAAAATAGCTCAAACTTTGTTTGTTTTGTGCAAAACTTGCCACATAACAAAATTTCGTCTATATTATTGCGTTGAAGTGGGTTAGAATTGAAAATTATAGTCATATGCTAGAAATTACGTGTTAAGTTGCGATTTTAAGGGTTTTTAACCGTTTTTGGCACTTTTGCGCATAATGTAGCTCAAACTTGGTTTGTTTTGCATGAAACATGGCACACAACACTATTTGGAATATATTATTGTGTTGAAGTGGATAGAATTTAAAATCATAGTCATATGCTAGAAATTACGTGTTAAGTTCCGATTTTATGTGTTTTTAAGCGTTTTTGGCACTTTCGCGCTTAAAATAGCTCAAACTTGTTTCGTTTTGCGCGAAACTTGCCACACAAAACTAGTTCGTCTATATTATTGCGTTGAAGTGGTTAGAATTGAAAATCGTAGTCATATGCTAGAAATTAAGTGTTAAGTTGCGATTTTAAGGGTTTTTAACCGTTTTTGGCTTTTTTGCACATATAGTAGCTCAAACTTTGTTTGTTTTGTGCAAAACTTGCCACATAACAAAATTTCGTCTATATTATTGCGTTGAAGTGGTTAGAATTGAAAATTATAGTCATATGATAGAAATTACGTGTTATGTTGCGATTTTAAGGGTTTTTAATCGTTTTTCGCACTTTTGCGCATAAAGTAGATCAAACTTGGTTTCTTTTGCTCGAAACTTCGCACACAACACTATTTGGCATAATATATTGCGTTGAAGTGGTTAGAATTGAAAATCATAGTCTTATGCTAGAAATTACGTGTTAAGTTCCGATTTTGTGTTTTTAAGCTTTTTTGGCACTTTTACGCTTAAAATAGCTCAAACTTGTTTCGTTTTGCGCGAAACTTGCCACCCAACACTATTTCGTCTATATTATTGCGTTGAAGTGGTTAGAATTGAAAATCATAGTCATATGCTAGAAATTACGTGTTAAGTTGCGATTTTAAGGGTTTTTAACCGTTTTTGGCTATTTTGCGCATAAAGTAGCTCAAACTTTGTTTGTTTTTTGCAAAACTTGCCACATAACACTATTTCGTCTATATTATTGCGTTGAAGTGGTTAGAATTGAAAATTATAGTCATATGCTAGAAATTACGTGTTAAGTTGCGATTTTAAGGGTTTTTCATCGTTTTTCGCACTTTTGCACATAATGTAGCTCAAACTTGGTTTGTTTTGCATGAAACATGGCACACAACACTATTTGGAATATATTATTGTGTTGAAGTGGATAGAATTTAAAATCATAGTCATATGCTAGAAATTACGTGTTAAGTTCCGATTTTATTTGTTTTTAAGCGTTTTTGGCACTTTCGCGCTTAAAATAGCTCAAACTTGTTTCGTTTTGCGCGAAACTTGCCACACAATACTATTTCGTCTATATTATTGCGTTGAAGTGGTTAGAATTGAAAATCGTAGTCATATGCTAGAAATTAAGTGTTAAGTTGCGATTTTAAGGGTTTTTAACCGTTTTTGGCTTTTTTGCGCATAAAGTAGCTCAAACTTTGTTTGTTTTGTGCAAAACTTGCCACATAACAAAATTTCGTCTATATTATTGCGTTGAAGTGGTTATAGTTGAAAATTATAGTCATATGCTAGAAATTACGTGTTAAGTTGCGATTTTAAGGGTTTTTAATCGTTTTTTCGCACTTTTGCGCATAAAGTAGATCAAACTTGGTTTCTTTTGCTCGAAACTTCGCACACAACACTATTTGGAATAATATATTGCGTTGAAGTGGTTAGAATTGAAAATCATAGTCTTATGCTAGAAATTACGTGTTAAGTTCTATTTTATGTATTTTTTAAGCTTTTTTGGTACTTTTGCGCTTAAAATAGCTCAAACTTGTTTCGTTTAGCACGAAACTTGCCACACAACACTATTTCGTGTATATTATTGCGTTGAAGTGGTTAGAATTGAAAATCATAGTCATATGCTAGAAATTAAGTGTTAAGTTGCGATTTTAAGGGTTTTTAACCGTTTTTGGCTTTTTTGCGCATATAGTAGCTCAAACTTTGTTTGTTTTGTGCAAAACTTGCCACATAACAAAATTTCGTCTATATTATTGCGTTGAAATGGTTAGAATTGAAAATTATAGTCATATGATAGAAATTACGTGTTATGTTGCGATTTTAAGGGTTTTTAATCGTTTTTCGCACTTTTGCGCATAAAGTAGATCAAACTTGGTTTCTTTTGCTCGAAACTTCGCACACAACACTATTTGGAATAATATATTGCGTTGAAGTGGTTAGAATTGAAAATGATAGTGTTATGCTAGAAATTACGTGTTAAGTTCTGATTTTATGTGTTTTTAAGCTTTTTTGGCACTCTTGCGCTTAAAATAGCTCAAACTTGTTTCGTTTTCCGCGAAACTTGCCACACAACACTATTTCGTCTATATTATTGCGTTGAAGTGGTTAGAATTGAAAATCATAGTCATATGCTAGAAATTAAGTGTTAAGTTGCGATTTTAAGGGTTTTTAACCGTTTTTGGCTTTTTTGCGCATAAAGTAGCTCAAACTTTGTTTGTTTTGTGCAAAACTTGCCACATAACAAAATTTCGTCTATATTATTGCGTTGAAGTGGTCAGAATTGAAAATTATAGTCATATGATAGAAATTACATGTTAAGTTGCGATTTTAAGGGTTTTTAATCGTTTTTCGCACTTTTGCGCATAAAGTAGATCAAACTTGGTTTGCTTAGCACGAAACTTGGCACTGAACATTATTTGGGTATATATTATTGTGTTGAAGTGGTTACAATTGAAAATCATAGTCATATGTTAGTAATTACGCGTTAAGTTCCGATGTTATGCGTTTTTAAGCGTTTTTTGACACTTTCGCGCTTAAAGTAGCTCAAACTTGTTTTGTTTTGCGTGAAACTTGCCACACAAAACTATTTCGTCTATATTATTGCGTTGAAGTGGTTAGAATTGAAAATCATAG
>NC_080049.1:13541099-13564979 GCF_026212465.1 Amaranthus tricolor
GCTACTTTATGCGCAAAAAAGCCAAAAACGGTTAAAAACCCTTAAAATCGCAACTTAACACTTAATTTCTAGCATATGACTATGATTTTCAATTCTAACCACTTCAACGCAATAATATAGACGAAATAGTGTTGTGTGGCAAGTTTCGCGCAAAACGAAACAAGTTTGAGCTATTTTAAACGCGAAAGTGCCAAAAACGCTTAAAAACACATAAAATCGGAACTTAACACGTAATTTCTAGCATATGACTATGATTTTCAATTCTATCCACTTCAACACAATAATATATTCCAAATAGTGTTGTGTGCCATGTTTCATGCAAAACAAACCAAGTTTGAGCTACATTATGCGCAAAAGTGCCAAAAACGGTTAAAAACCCTTAAAATCGCAACTTAACACGTAATTTCTAGCATATGACTATGATTTTCAATTCTAACCACTTCAACACAGTTATTTCGCGCAAAACAAAACAAGTTTGAGCTACTTTAAGCGCGAAAGTGTCAAAAACGCTTAAAAACACATAAAATCGGAACATAACGCGTAATTACTAACATATGACTATGATTTTCAATTGTAACCACTTCAACACAATAATATATACCAAATAATGTTCAGTGCCAAGTTTCGTGCTAAGCAAACCAAGTTTGAGCTACATTATGCGCAAAAGTGCCAAAAACGGTTAAAAACCCATAAAATCTCAACTTAACACGTAATTTCTAGCATATGACTATGATTTTCAATTCTAACCACTTGAACGCAATAATATAAACAAAATAGTGTTGTGTGGCAAGTTTCGCGCAAAATAAAACAAGTTTGAGCTACTTTAAGCGCGAAAGTGCCAAAAACACTTAAAAACGCATAAAATCGGAACTTAACGCGTAATTACTAACATATGACTATGATTTTCAATTGTAACCACTTGAACACAATAATTTATACCACATAATGTTCAGTGCCATGTTTCGTGCTAAACAAACCAAGGTTGAGCTACTTTATGCGCAAAAGTGCCAAAAACGCTTAAAAACGCATAAAATCGCAATTTAACACGTAATTTCTAGCATATGACTATAATTTTCAATTCTAACCACTTCAACTCAATATATTATTCCAAATAGTGTTGTGTGCGAAGTTTCGAGCAAAAGAAACCAAGTTTGATCTACTTTATGCGCAAAAGTGCGAAAAACGATTAAAAACCCTTAAAATCGCAACTTAACACGTAATTTCTAGCATATGACTATAATTTTCAATTCTAACCACTTCAACGCAATAATATAGACGAAATAGTGTTATGTGGCAAGTTTTGCAAAAAACAAACAAAGTTTGAGCTACTTTATGCGCAAAAAAGCCAAAAACGGTTAAAAACCCTTAAAATCGCAACTTAACACGTAATTTCTAGCATATGACTATGATTTTCAATTCTAACCAGTTCAACGCAATAATATAGACGAAATAGTGTTGTGTGGCAAGTTTCGCGCAAAACGAAACAAGTTTGAGCTATTTTAAGCGCAAAAGTGCCAAAAAAGCTTAAAAAAACATAAAATCGAAACTTAACACGTAATTTCTAGCATAAGACTATGATTTTCAATTCTAACCACTTCAACGCAATATATTATTCCAAATAGTGTTGTGTGCGAAGTTTCGAGCAAAAGAAACCAAGTTTGATCTACTTTATGCGCAAAAGTGCGAAAAACGATTAAAAACCCTTAAAATCGCAACTTAACACGTAATTTCTATCATATGACTATAATTTTCAATTCTAACCACTTCAACGCAATAATATAGACGAAATTTTGTTATGTGGCAAGTTTTGCACAAAACAAACAAAGTTTGAGCTACTTTATGCGCAAAAAAGCCAAAAACGGTTAAAAACCCTTAAAATCGCAACTTAACACTTAATTTCTAGCATATGACTATGATTTTCAATTCTAACCACTTCAACGCAATAATATAGACGAAATAGTGTTGTGTGGCAAGTTTCGCGCAAAACGAAACAAGTTTGAGCTATTTTAAACGCGAAAGTGCCAAAAACGCTTAAAAACACATAAAATCGGAACTTAACACGTAATTTCTAGCATATGACTATGATTTTCAATTCTATCCACTTCAACACAATAATATATTCCAAATAGTGTTGTGTGCCATGTTTCATGCAAAACAAACCAAGTTTGAGCTACATTATGCGCAAAAGTGCCAAAAACGGTTAAAAACCCTTAAAATCGCAACTTAACACGTAATTTCTAGCATATGACTATGATTTTCAATTCTAACCACTTCAACACAGTTATTTCGCGCAAAACAAAACAAGTTTGAGCTACTTTAAGCGCGAAAGTGTCAAAAACGCTTAAAAACACATAAAATCGGAACATAACGCGTAATTACTAACATATGACTATGATTTTCAATTGTAACCACTTCAACACAATAATATATACCAAATAATGTTCAGTGCCAAGTTTCGTGCTAAGCAAACCAAGTTTGAGCTACATTATGCGCAAAAGTGCCAAAAACGGTTAAAAACCCATAAAATCTCAACTTAACACGTAATTTCTAGCATATGACTATGATTTTCAATTCTAACCACTTGAACGCAATAATATAAACAAAATAGTGTTGTGTGGCAAGTTTCGCGCAAAATAAAACAAGTTTGAGCTACTTTAAGCGCGAAAGTGCCAAAAACACTTAAAAACGCATAAAATCGGAACTTAACGCGTAATTACTAACATATGACTATGATTTTCAATTGTAACCACTTGAACACAATAATTTATACCACATAATGTTCAGTGCCATGTTTCGTGCTAAACAAACCAAGTTTGAGCTACTTTATGCGCAAAAGTGCCAAAAACGCATAAAATCGCAATTTAACACGTAATTTCTAGCATATGACTATAATTTTCAATTCTAACCACTTCAACTCAATATATTATTCCAAATAGTGTTGTGTGCGAAGTTTCGAGCAAAAGAAACCAAGTTTGATCTACTTTATGCGCAAAAGTGCGAAAAAACGATTAAAAACCCTTAAAATCGCAACTTAACACGTAATTTCTAGCATATGACTATAATTTTCAATTCTAACCACTTCAACGCAATAATATAGACGAAATAGTGTTATGTGGCAAGTTTTGCAAAAAACAAACAAAGTTTGAGCTACTTTATGCACAAAAAAGCCAAAAACGGTTTAAAAACCCTTAAAATCGCAACTTAACACGTAATTTCTAGCATATGACTATGATTTTCAATTCTAACCACTTCAACGCAATAATATAGACGAAATAGTGTTGTGTGGCAAGTTTCGCGCAAAACGAAACAAGTTTGAGCTATTTTAAGCGCAAAAGTGCCAAAAAAGCTTAAAAAAACCTAA
Organism: Amaranthus tricolor; assembly: GCF_026212465.1. Taxonomy (NCBI): domain Eukaryota; kingdom Viridiplantae; phylum Streptophyta; class Magnoliopsida; order Caryophyllales; family Amaranthaceae; genus Amaranthus; species Amaranthus tricolor. The sequence goes on from NC_080049.1 coordinate 13,544,461, forward strand.
AATCGAAACTTAACACGTAATTTCTAGCATAAGACTATGATTTTCAATTCTAACCACTTCAACGCAATATATTATTCCAAATAGTGTTGTGTGCGAAGTTTCGAGCAAAAGAAACCAAGTTTGATCTACTTTATGCGCAAAAGTGCGAAAAACAATTAAAAACCCATAAAATCACAACTTAACACGTAATTTCTATCATATGACTATAATTTTCAATTCTAACCACTTCAACGCAATAATATAGACGAAATTTTGTTATGTGGCAAGTTTTGCACAAAACAAACAAAGTTTGAGCTACTTTATGCGCAAAAAAGCCAAAAACGGTTAACAACCCTTAAAATCGCAACTTAACACTTAATTTCTAGCATATGACTATGATTTTCAATTCTAACCACTTCAATGCAATAATATAGACGAAATAGTGTTGTTTGGCAAGTTTCGCGCAAAACGAAACAAGTTTGAGCTATTTTAAGCGCGAAAGTGCCAAAAACGCTTAAAAACACATAAAATCGGAACTTAACACGTAATTTCTAGCATAAGACTATGATTTTCAATTCTATCCACTTCAACACAATAATATATTCCAAATAGTGTTGTGTGCCATGTTTCATGCAAAACAAACCAAGTTTGAGCTACATTATGCGCAAAAGTGCCAAAACGGTTTAAAAACCCTTAAAATCGCAACTTAACACGTAATTTCTAGCATATGACTATGATTTTCAATTCTAACCACTTCAACACAGTTATTTCGCGCAAAACAAAACAAGTTTGAGCTACTTTAAGCGCGAAAGTGTCAAAAACGCTTAAAAACACATAAAATCGGAACATAACGCGTAATTACTAACATATGACTATGATTTTCAATTGTAACCACTTCAACACAATAATATATACCAAATAATGTTCACTGCCAAGTTTCGTGCTAAGCAAACCAAGTTTGAGCTACATTATGCGCAAAAGTGCCAAAAACGGTTAAAAACCCATAAAATCTCAACTTAACACGTAATTTCTAGCATATGACTATGATTTTCAATTTTAACCACTTGAACGCAATAATATAAACAAAATAGTGTTGTGTGGCAAGTTTCGCGCAAAATAAAACAAGTTTGAGCTACTTTAAGCGCGAAAGTGCCAAAAACACTTAAAAACGCATAAAATCGGAACTTAACGCGTAATTACTAACATATGACTATGATTTTCAATTGTAACCACTTGAACACAATAATTTATACCACATAATGTTCAGTGCCATGTTTCGTGCTAAACAAACCAAGGTTGAGCTACTTTATGCGCAAAAGTGCCAAAAACGCTTAAAAACGCATAAAATCGCAATTTAACACGTAATTTCTAGCATATGACTATAATTTTCAATTCTAACCACTTCAACTCAATATATTATTCCAAATAGTGTTGGTGTGCGAAGTTTCGAGCAAAAGAAACCAAGTTTGATCTACTTTATGCGCAAAAGTGCGAAAAACGATTAAAAACCCTTAAAATCGCAACTTAACACGTAATTTCTAGCATATGACTATAATTTTCAATTCTAACTACTTCAACGCAATAATATAGACGAAATAGTGTTATGTGGCAAGTTTTGCAAAAAACAAACAAAGTTTGAGCTACTTTATGCGCAAAAAAGCCAAAAACGGTTAAAAACCCTTAAAATCGCAACTTAACACGTAATTTCTAGCATATGACTATGATTTTCAATTCTAACCAGTTCAACGCAATAATATAGACGAAATAGTGTTGTGTGGCAAGTTTCGCGCAAAACGAAACAAGTTTGAGCTATTTTAAGCGCAAAAGTGCCAAAAAAGCTTAAAAAAACATAAAATCGAAACTTAACACGTAATTTCTAGCATAAGACTATGATTTTCAATTCTAACCACTTCAACGCAATATATTATTCCAAATAGTGTTGTGTGCGAAGTTTCGAGCAAAAGAAACCAAGTTTGATCTACTTTATGCGCAAAAGTGCCAAAAACGATTAAAAACCCTTAAAATCGCAACTTAACACGTAATTTCTATCATATGACTATAATTTTCAATTCTAACCACTTCAACGCAATAATATAGACGAAATTTTGTTATGTGGCAAGTTTTGCACAAAACAAACAAAGTTTGAGCTACTTTATGCGCAAAAAAAGCCAAAAACGGTTAAAAACCCTTAAAATCGCAACTTAACACTTAATTTCTAGCATATGACTATGATTTTCAATTCTAACCACTTCAACGCAATAATATAGACGAAATAGTGTTGTGTGGCAAGTTTCGCGCAAAACGAAACAAGTTTGAGCTATTTTAAGCGCGAAAGTGCCAAAAACGCTTAAAAACACATAAAATCGGAACTTAACACGTAATTTCTAGCATATGACTATGATTTTCAATTCTATCCACTTCAACACAATAATATATTCCAAATAGTGTTGTGTGCCATGTTTCATGCAAAACAAACCAAGTTTGAGCTACATTATGCGCAAAAGTGCCAAAAACGGTTAAAAACCCTTAAAATCGCAACTTAACACGTAATTTCTAGCATATGACTATGATTTTCAATTCTAACCACTTCAACACAGCTATTTCGCGCAAAACAAAACAAGTTTGAGCTACTTTAAGCGCGAAAGTGTCAAAAACGCTTAAAAACACATAAAATCGGAACATAACGCGTAATTACTAACATATGACTATGATTTTCAATTGTAACCACTTCAACACAATAATATATACCAAATAATGTTCAGTGCCAAGTTTCGTGCTAAGCAAACCAAGTTTGAGCTACATTATGCGCAAAAGTGCCAAAAACGGTTAAAAACCCATAAAATCTCAACTTAACACGTAATTTCTAGCATATGACTATGATTTTCAATTCTAACCACTTGAACGCAATAATATAAACAAAATAGTGTTGTGTGGCAAGTTTCGCGCAAAATAAAACAAGTTTGAGCTACTTTAAGCGCGAAAGTGCCAAAAACACTTAAAAACGCATAAAATCGAAACTTAACGCGTAATTACTAACATATGACTATGATTTTAAATTGTAACCACTTGAACACAATAATTTATACCACATAATGTTCAGTGCCATGTTTCGTGCTAAACAAACCAAGTTTGAGCTACTTTATGCGCAAAAGTGCCAAAAAACGCATAAAATCGCAGTTTAACACGTAATTTCTAGCATATGACTATAATTTTCAATTCTAACCACTTCAACTCAATATATTATTCCAAATAGTGTTGTGTGCGAAGTTTCGAGCAAAAGAAACCAAGTTTGATCTACTTTATGCGCAAAAGTGCGAAAAAACGATTAAAAACCCTTAAAATCGCAACTTAACACGTAATTTCTAGCATATGACTATAATTTTCAATTCTAACCACTTCAACGCAATAATATAGACGAAATAGTGTTGTGTGGCAAGTTTCGCGCAAAACGAAACAAGTTTGAGCTATTTTAAGCGCAAAAGTGCCAAAAAAGCTTAAAAAAACATAAAATCGAAACTTAACACGTAATTTCTAGCATAAGACTATGATTTTCAATTCTAACCACTTCAACGCAATATATTATTCCAAATAGTGTTGTGTGCGAAGTTTCGAGCAAAAGAAACCAAGTTTGATCTACTTTATGCGCAAAAGTGCGAAAAACGATTAAAAACCCATAAAATCGCAACTTAACACGTAATTTCTATCATATGACTATAATTTTCAATTCTAACCACTTCAACGCAATAATATAGACGAAAAAGTGTTGTGTGGCAAGTTTCGCGCAAAACGAAACAAGTTTGAGCTATTTTAAGCGCAAAAATGCCAAAAAAGCTTAAAAAAACATAAAATCGAAACTTAACACGTAATTTCTAGCATAAGACTATGATTTTCAATTCTAACCACTTCAACGCAATATATTATTCCAAATAGTGTTGTGTGCGAAGTTTCGAGCAAAAGAAACCAAGTTTGATCTACTTTATGCGCAAAAGTGCGAAAAACGATTAAAAACCCTTAAAATCGCAACTTAACACGTAATTTCTATCATATGACTATAATTTTCAATTCTAACCACTTCAACGCAATAATATAGACGAAATTTTGTTATGTGGCAAGTTTTGCACAAAACAAACAAAGTTTGAGCTACTTTATGCGCAAAAAAGCCAAAAACGGTTAAAAACCCTTAAAATCGCAACTTAACACTTAATTTCTAGCATATGACTATGATTTTCAATTCTAACCACTTCAACGCAATAATATAGACGAAATAGTGTTGTGTGGCAAGTTTCGCGCAAAACGAAACAAGTTTGAGCTATTTTAAGCGCGAAAGTGCCAAAAACGCTTAAAAACACATAAAATCGGAACTTAACACGTAATTTCTAGCATATGACTATGATTTTCAATTCTATCCACTTCAACACAATAATATATTCCAAATAGTGTTGTGTGCCATGTTTCATGCAAAACAAACCAAGTTTGAGCTACATTATGCGCAAAAGTGCCAAAAACGGTTAAAAACCCTTAAAATCGCAACTTAACACGTAATTTCTAGCATATGACTATGATTTTCAATTCTAACCACTTCAACACAGTTATTTCGCGCAAAACAAAACAAGTTTGAGCTACTTTAAGCGCGAAAGTGTCAAAAACGCTTAAAAACACATAAAATCGGAACATAACGCGTAATTACTAACATATGACTATGATTTTCAATTGTAACCACTTCAACACAATAATATATACCAAATAATGTTCAGTGCCAAGTTTCGTGCTAAGCAAACCAAGTTTGAGCTACATTATGCGCAAAAGTGCCAAAAACGGTTAAAAACCCATAAAATCTCAACTTAACACGTAATTTCTAGCATATGACTATGATTTTCAATTCTAACCACTTGAACGCAATAATATAAACAAAATAGTGTTGTGTGGCAAGTTTCGCGCAAAATAAAACAAGTTTGAGCTACTTTAAGCGCGAAAGTGCCAAAAACACTTAAAAACGCATAAAATCGGAACTTAACGCGTAATTACTAACATATGACTATGATTTTCAATTGTAACCACTTGAACACAATAATTTATACCACATAATGTTCAGTGCCATGTTTCGTGCTAAACAAACCAAGTTTGAGCTACTTTATGCGCAAAAGTGCCAAAAACGCATAAAATCGCAATTTAACACGTAATTTCTAGCATATGACTATAATTTTCAATTCTAACCACTTCAACTCAATATATTATTCCAAATAGTGTTGTGTGCGAAGTTTCGAGCAAAAGAAACCAAGTTTGATCTACTTTATGCGCAAAAGTGCGAAAAACGATTAAAAACCCTTAAAATCGCAACTTAACACGTAATTTCTAGCATATGACTATAATTTTCAATTCTAACCACTTCAACGCAATAATATAGACGAAATAGTGTTATGTGGCAAGTTTTGCAAAAAACAAACAAAGTTTGAGCTACTTTATGCACAAAAAAGCCAAAAACGGTTAAAAACCCTTAAAATCGCAACTTAACACGTAATTTCTAGCATATGACTATGATTTTCAATTCTAACCACTTCAACGCAATAATATAGACGAAATAGTGTTGTGTGGCAAGTTTCGCGCAAAACGAAACAAGTTTGAGCTATTTTAAGCGCAAAAGTGCCAAAAAAGCTTAAAAAAACCTAAAATCGAAACTTAACACGTAATTTCTAGCATAAGACTATGATTTTCAATTCTAACCACTTCAACGCAATATATTATTCCAAATAGTGTTGTGTGCGAAGTTTCGAGCAAAAGAAACCAAGTTTGATCTACTTTATGCGCAAAAGTGCGAAAAACAATTAAAAACCCATAAAATCGCAACTTAACACGTAATTTCTATCATATGACTATAATTTTCAATTCTAACCACTTCAACGCAATAATATAGACGAAATTTTGTTATGTGGCAAGTTTTGCACAAAACAAACAAAGTTTGAGCTACTTTATGCGCAAAAAAGCCAAAAACGGTTAACAACCCTTAAAATCGCAACTTAACACTTAATTTCTAGCATATGACTATGATTTTCAATTCTAACCACTTCAACGCAATAATATAGACGAAATAGTGTTGTGTGGCAAGTTTCGCGCAAAACGAAACAAGTTTGAGCTATTTTAAGCGCGAAAGTGCCAAAAACGCTTAAAAACACATAAAATCGGAACTTAACACGTAATTTCTAGCATATGACTATGATTTTCAATTCTATCCACTTCAACACAATAATATATTCCAAATAGTGTTGTGTGCCATGTTTCATGCAAAACAAACCAAGTTTGAGCTACATTATGCGCAAAAGTGCCAAAAACGGTTAAAAACCCTTAAAATCGCAACTTAACACGTAATTTCTAGCATATGACTATGATTTTCAATTCTAACCACTTCAACACAGTTATTTCGCGCAAAACAAAACAAGTTTGAGCTACTTTAAGCGCGAAAGTGTCAAAAACGCTTAAAAACACATAAAATCGGAACATAACGCGTAATTACTAACATATGACTATGATTTTCAATTGTAACCACTTCAACACAATAATATATACCAAATAATGTTCAGTGCCAAGTTTCGTGCTAAGCAAACCAAGTTTGAGCTACATTATGCGCAAAAGTGCCAAAAACGGTTAAAAACCCATAAAATCTCAACTTAACACGTAATTTCTAGCATATGACTATGATTTTCAATTCTAACCACTTGAACGCAATAATATAAACAAAATAGTGTTGTGTGGCAAGTTTCGCGCAAAATAAAACAAGTTTGAGCTACTTTAAGCGCGAAAGTGCCAAAAACACTTAAAAACGCATAAAATCGGAACTTAACGCGTAATTACTAACATATGACTATGATTTTCAATTGTAACCACTTGAACACAATAATTTATACCACATAATGTTCAGTGCCATGTTTCGTGCTAAACAAACCAAGTTTGAGCTACTTTATGCGCAAAAGTGCCAAAAACGCATAAAATCGCAATTTAACACGTAATTTCTAGCATATGACTATAATTTTCAATTCTAACCACTTCAACTCAATATATTATTCCAAATAGTGTTGTGTGCGAAGTTTCGAGCAAAAGAAACCAAGTTTGATCTACTTTATGCGCAAAAGTGCGAAAAACGATTAAAAACCCTTAAAATCGCAACTTAACACGTAATTTCTAGCATATGACTATAATTTTCAATTCTAACCACTTCAACGCAATAATATAGACGAAATAGTGTTATGTGGCAAGTTTTGCAAAAAACAAACAAAGTTTGAGCTACTTTATGCACAAAAAAGCCAAAAACGGTTAAAAACCCTTAAAATCGCAACTTAACACGTAATTTCTAGCATATGACTATGATTTTCAATTCTAACCACTTCAACGCAATAATATAGACGAAATAGTGTTGTGTGGCAAGTTTCGCGCAAAACGAAACAAGTTTGAGCTATTTTAAGCGCAAAAGTGCCAAAAAAGCTTAAAAAAACCTAAAATCGAAACTTAACACGTAATTTCTAGCATAAGACTATGATTTTCAATTCTAACCACTTCAACGCAATATATTATTCCAAATAGTGTTGTGTGCGAAGTTTCGAGCAAAAGAAACCAAGTTTGATCTACTTTATGCGCAAAAGTGCGAAAAACAATTAAAAACCCATAAAATCGCAACTTAACACGTAATTTCTATCATATGACTATAATTTTCAATTCTAACCACTTCAACGCAATAATATAGACGAAATTTTGTTATGTGGCAAGTTTTGCACAAAACAAACAAAGTTTGAGCTACTTTATGCGCAAAAAAGCCAAAAACGGTTAACAACCCTTAAAATCGCAACTTAACACTTAATTTCTAGCATATGACTATGATTTTCAATTCTAACCACTTCAATGCAATAATATAGACGAAATAGTGTTGTTTGGCAAGTTTCGCGCAAAACGAAACAAGTTTGAGCTATTTTAAGCGCGAAAGTGCCAAAAACGCTTAAAAACAAATAAAATCGGAACTTAACACGTAATTTCTAGCATAAGACTATGATTTTCAATTCTATCCACTTCAACACAATAATATATTCCAAATAGTGTTGTGTGCCATGTTTCATGCAAAACAAACCAAGTTTGAGCTACATTATGCGCAAAAGTGCCAAAAACGGTTAAAAACCCTTAAAATCGCAACTTAACACGTAATTTCTAGCATATGACTATGATTTTCAATTCTAACCACTTCAACACAGTTATTTCGCGAAAAACAAAACAAGTTTGAGCTACTTTAAGCGCGAAAGTGTCAAAAACGCTTAAAAACACATAAAATCGGAACATAACGCGTAATTACTAACATATGACTATGATTTTCAATTGTAACCACTTCAACACAATAATATATACCAAATAATGTTCAGTGCCAAGTTTCGTGCTAAGCAAACCAAGTTTGAGCTACATTATGCGCAAAAGTGCCAAAAACGGTTAAAAACCCATAAAATCTCAACTTAACACGTAATTTCTAGCATATGACTATGATTTTCAATTTTAACCACTTGAACGCAATAATATAAACAAAATAGTGTTGTGTGGCAAGTTTCGCGCAAAATAAAACAAGTTTGAGCTACTTTAAGCGCGAAAGTGCCAAAAACACTTAAAAACGCATAAAATCGGAACTTAACGCGTAATTACTAACATATGACTATGATTTTCAATTGTAACCACTTGAACACAATAATTTATACCACATAATGTTCAGTGCCATGTTTCGTGCTAAACAAACCAAGGTTGAGCTACTTTATGCGCAAAAGTGCCAAAAACGCTTAAAAACGCATAAAATCGCAATTTAACACGTAATTTCTAGCATATGACTATAATTTTCAATTCTAACCACTTCAACTCAATATATTATTCCAAATAGTGTTGTGTGCGAAGTTTCGAGCAAAAGAAACCAAGTTTGATCTACTTTATGCGCAAAAGTGCGAAAAACGATTAAAAACCCTTAAAATCGCAACTTAACACGTAATTTCTAGCATATGACTATAATTTTCAATTCTAACCACTTCAACGCAATAATATAGACGAAATAGTGTTATGTGGCAAGTTTTGCAAAAAACAAACAAAGTTTGAGCTACTTTATGCACAAAAAAGCCAAAAACGGTTAAAAACCCTTAAAATCGCAACTTAACACGTAATTTCTAGCATATGACTATGATTTTCAATTCTAACCACTTCAACGCAATAATATAGACGAAATAGTGTTGTGTGGCAAGTTTCGCGCAAAACGAAACAAGTTTGAGCTATTTTAAGCGCAAAAGTGCCAAAAAAGCTTAAAAAAACCTAAAATCGAAACTTAACACGTAATTTCTAGCATAAGACTATGATTTTCAATTCTAACCACTTCAACGCAATATATTATTCCAAATAGTGTTGTGTGCGAAGTTTCGAGCAAAAGAAACCAAGTTTGATCTACTTTATGCGCAAAAGTGCGAAAAACAATTAAAAACCCATAAAATCGCAACTTAACACGTAATTTCTATCATATGACTATAATTTTCAATTCTAACCACTTCAACGCAATAATATAGACGAAATTTTGTTATGTGGCAAGTTTTGCACAAAACAAACAAAGTTTGAGCTACTTTATGCGCAAAAAAGCCAAAAACGGTTAACAACCCTTAAAATCGCAACTTAACACTTAATTTCTAGCATATGACTATGATTTTCAATTCTAACCACTTCAACGCAATAATATAGACGAAATAGTGTTGTGTGGCAAGTTTCGCGCAAAACGAAACAAGTTTGAGCTATTTTAAGCGCGAAAGTGCCAAAAACGCTTAAAAACACATAAAATCGGAACTTAACACGTAATTTCTAGCATATGACTATGATTTTCAATTCTATCCACTTCAACACAATAATATATTCCAAATAGTGTTGTGTGCCATGTTTCATGCAAAACAAACCAAGTTTGAGCTACATTATGCGCAAAAGTGCCAAAAACGGTTAAAAACCCTTAAAATCGCAACTTAACACGTAATTTCTAGCATATGACTATGATTTTCAATTCTAACCACTTCAACACAGCTATTTCGCGCAAAACAAAACAAGTTTGAGCTACTTTAAGCGCGAAAGTGTCAAAAACGCTTAAAAACACATAAAATCGGAACATAACGCGTAATTACTAACATATGACTATGATTTTCAATTGTAACCACTTCAACACAATAATATATACCAAATAATGTTCAGTGCCAAGTTTCGTGCTAAGCAAACCAAGTTTGAGCTACATTATGCGCAAAAGTGCCAAAAACGGTTAAAAACCCATAAAATCTCAACTTAACACGTAATTTCTAGCATATGACTATGATTTTCAATTCTAACCACTTGAACGCAATAATATAAACAAAATAGTGTTGTGTGGCAAGTTTCGCGCAAAATAAAACAAGTTTGAGCTACTTTAAGCGCGAAAGTGCCAAAAACACTTAAAAACGCATAAAATCGAAACTTAACGCGTAATTACTAACATATGACTATGATTTTAAATTGTAACCACTTGAACACAATAATTTATACCACATAATGTTCAGTGCCATGTTTCGTGCTAAACAAACCAAGTTTGAGCTACTTTATGCGCAAAAGTGCCAAAAACGCATAAAATCGCAATTTAACACGTAATTTCTAGCATATGACTATAATTTTCAATTCTAACCACTTCAACTCAATATATTATTCCAAATAGTGTTGTGTGCGAATTTTCGAGCAAAAGAAACCAAGTTTGATCTACTTTATGCGCAAAAGTGCGAAAAAACGATTAAAAACCCTTAAAATCGCAACTTAACACGTAATTTCTAGCATATGACTATAATTTTCAATTCTAACCACTTCAACGCAATAATATAGACGAAATAGTGTTGTGTGGCAAGTTTCGCGCAAAACGAAACAAGTTTGAGCTATTTTAAGCGCAAAAGTGCCAAAAAAGCTTAAAAAAACATAAAATCGAAACTTAACACGTAATTTCTAGCATAAGACTATGATTTTCAATTCTAACCACTTCAACGCAATATATTATTCCAAATAGTGTTGTGTGCGAAGTTTCGAGCAAAAGAAACCAAGTTTGATCTACTTTATGCGCAAAAGTGCGAAAAACGATTAAAAACCCATAAAATCGCAACTTAACACGTAATTTCTATCATATGACTATAATTTTCAATTCTAACCACTTCAACGCAATAATATAGACGAAAAAGTGTTGTGTGGCAAGTTTCGCGCAAAACGAAACAAGTTTGAGCTATTTTAAGCTCAAAAATGCCAAAAAAGCTTAAAAACACATAAAATCAAAACTTAACACATAATTTCTAGCATAAGACTATGATTTTCAATTCTAACCACTTCAACGCAATATATTATTCCAAATAGTGTTGTGTGCGAAGTTTCGAGCAAAAGAAATCAAGTTTGATCTACTTTATTCGCAAAAGTGCGAGAAACGATTAAAAACCCTTAAAATCGCAACTTAACACGTAATTTCTATCATATGACTATAATTTTCAATTCTAACCATTTCAACGCAATAATATAGACGAAATTTTGTTATGTGGCAAGTTTTGCACAAAACAAACAAAGTTTGAGCTACTTTATGCGCAAAATAGCCAAAAACGGTTAAAAACCCTTAAAATCGCAACTTAACACGTAATTTCTAGCATATGACTATGATTTTCAATTCTAACCACTTTAACGCAATAAATATAGACGAAAAAGTGTTGTGTGGCAAGTTTCGCGCAAAACGAAACAAGTTTGAGCTATTTTAAGCGCAAAAATGCCAGAAAAAGCTTAAAAACACATAAAATCGAAACTTAACACATAATTTCTAGCATAAGACTATGATTTTCAATTCTAACCACTTCAACGCAATATATTATTCCAAATAGTGTTGTGTGCGAAGTTTCGAGCAAAAGAAATCAAGTTTGATCTACTTTATTCGCAAAAGTGCGAGAAACGATTAAAAACCCTTAAAATCGCAACTTAACACGTAATTTCTATCATATGACTATAATTTTCAATTCTAACCACTTCAACGCAATAATATAGACAAAATTTTGTTATGTGGCAAGTTTTGCACAAAACAAACAAAGTTGCTACTTTATGCGCAAAAAAGCCAAAAACGGTTAAAAACCCTTAAAATCGCAACTTAACACTTAATTTCTAGCATATGACTATGATTTTCAATTCTAACCACTTTAACGCAATAAATATAGACGAAAAAGTGTTGTGTGGCAAGTTTCGCGCAAAACGAAACAAGTTTGAGCTATTTTAAGCGCAAAAATGCCAAAAAAGCTTAAAAACACATAAAATCGAAACTTAACACATAATTTCTAGCATAAGACTATGATTTTCAATTCTAACCACTTCAACGCAATATATTATTCCAAATAGTGTTGTGTGCGAAGTTTCGAGCAAAAGAAATCAAGTTTGATCTACTTTATTCGCAGAAGTGCGAGAAACGATTAAAAACCCTTAAAATCGCAACTTAACACGTAATTTCTATCATATGACTATAATTTTCAATTCTAACCACTTCAACGCAATAATATAGACAAAATTTTGTTATGTGGCAAGTTTTGCACAAAACAAACAAAGTTTGAGCTACTTTATGTGCAAAAAAGCCAAAAACGGTTAAAAACCCTTAAAATCGCAACTTAACACTTAATTTCTAGCATATGACTATGATTTTCAATTCTAACCACTTCAACGCAATAATATAGACGAAATAGTGTTGTGTGGCAAGTTTCGCGCAAAACGAAACAAGTTTGAGCTATTTTAAGCGTGAAAGTGCCAAAAACGCTTAAAAACACATAAAATCGGAACTTAACACGTAATTTCTAGCATATGACTATGATTTTCAATTCTATCCACTTCAACACAATAATATATTCCAAATAGTGTTGTGTGCCATGTTTCATGCAAAACAAACCAAGTTTGAGCTACATTATGCGCAAAAGTGCCAAAAACGGTTAAAAACCCTTAAAATCGCAACTTAACACGTAATTTCTAACATATAACTATAAATTTAAATTCTAACCACTTCAACGCAATATATTATTCCAAATAGTGTTGTGTGCGAAGTTTCGAGCAAAAGAAACCAAGTTAGATCTACTTTATGCGCAAAAGTGCGAAAAACGATTAAAAACCCTTAAAATCGCAACTTAACACGTAATTTCTAGCATATGACTATAATTTTCAATTCTAACCACTTCAACGCAATAATATAGACGAAATAGTGTTATGTGGCAAGTTTTGCAAAAAACAAACAAAGTTTGAGCTACTTTATGCGCAAAAAAGCCAAAAAACGGTTAAAAACCCTTAAAATCGCAACTTAACACGTAATTTCTAGCATATAACTATGATTTTCAATTCTAACCACTTCAACGCAATAATATAGACGAAATAGTGTTGTGTGGCAAGTTTCGCGCAAAACGAAACAAGTTTGAGCTATTTTAAGCGCGAAAGTGCCAAAAACGCTTACAAACACATAAAATCGGAACTTAACACGTAATTTCTAGCATATGACTATGATTTTCAATTCTATCCACTTCAACACAATAATATATTCCAAATAGTGTTGTGTGCCATGTTTCATGCAAAACAAACCAAGTTTGAGCTACATTATGCGCAAAAGTGCCAAAAACGGTTAAAAACCCTTAAAATCGCAACTTAACACGTAATTTCTAGCATATGACTATGATTTTCAATTCTAACCACTTCAACACAGTTAATTCGCGCAAAACAAAACAAGTTTGAGCTACTTTAAGCGCGAAAGTGTCAAAAACGCTTAAAAACACATAAAATCGGAACATAACGCGTAATTACTAACATATGACTATGATTTTCAATTGTAACCACTTCAACACAATAATATATACCAAATAATGTTCAGTGCCAAGTTTCGTGCTAAGCAAACCAAGTTTGAGCTACATTATGCGCAAAAGTGCCAAAAACGGTTAAAAACCCATAAAATCTCAACTTAACACGTAATTTCTAGCATATGACTATGATTTTCAATTCTAACCACTTGTACGCAATAATATAAACAAAATAGTGTTGTGTGGCAAGTTTCGCGCAAAATAAAACAAGTTTGAGCTACTTTAAGCGCGAAAGTGCCAAAAACACTTAAAAACGCATAAAATCGGAACTTAACGCGTAATTACTAACATATGACTATGATTTTCAATTGTAACCACTTGAACACAATAATTTATACCACATAATGTTCAGTGCCATGTTTCGTGCTAAACAAACCAAGTTTGAGCTACTTTATGCGCAAAAGTGCCAAAAACGCATAAAATCGCAATTTAACACGTAATTTCTAGCATATGACTATAATTTTCAATTCTAACCACTTCAACTCAATATATTATTCCAAATAGTGTTGTGTGCGAAGTTTCGAGCAAAAGAAACCAAGTTTGATCTACTTTATGCGCAAAAGTGCGAAAAACGATTAAAAACCCTTAAAATCGCAACTTAACACGTAATTTCTAGCATATGACTATAATTTTCAATTCTAACCACTTCAACGCAATAATATAGACGAAATAGTGTTATGTGGCAAGTTTTGCAAAAAACAAACAAAGTTTGAGCTACTTTATGCGCAAAAAAGCCAAAAACGGTTAAAAACCCTTAAAATCGCAACTTAACACGTAATTTCTAGCATATGACTATGATTTTCAATTCTAACAAGTTCAACGCAATAATATAGACGAAATAGTGTTGTGTGGCAAGTTTCGCGCAAAACGAAACAAGTTTGAGCTATTTTAAGCGCAAAAGTGCCAAAAAAGCTTAAAAAAACATAAAATCGAAACTTAACACGTAATTTCTAGCATAAGACTATGATTTTCAATTCTAACCACTTCAACGCAATATATTATTCCAAATAGTGTTGTGTGCGAAGTTTCGAGCAAAAGAAACCAAGTTTGATCTACTTTATGCGCAAAAGTGCCAAAAACGATTAAAAACCCTTAAAATCGCAACTTAACAGGTAATTTCTATCATATGACTATAATTTTCAATTCTAACCACTTCAACGCAATAATATAGACGAAATTTTGTTATGTGGCAAGTTTTGCACAAAACAAATAAAGTTTGAGCTACTTTATGCGCAAAAAAGCCAAAAACGGTTAACAACCCTTAAAATCGCAACTTAACACTTAATTTCTAGCATATGACTATGATTTTCAATTCTAACCACTTCAACGCAATAATATAGACGAAATAGTGTTGTGTGGCAAGTTTCGCGCAAAACGAAACAAGTTTGAGCTATTTTAAGCGCGAAAGTGCCAAAAACGCTTAAAAACACATAAAATCGGAACTTAACACGTAATTTCTAGCATATGACTATGATTTTCAATTCTATCCACTTCAACACAATAATATATTCCAAATAGTGTTGTGTGCCATGTTTCATGCAAAACAAACCAAGTTTGAGCTACATTATGCGCAAAAGTGCCAAAAACGGTTAAAAACCCTTAAAATCGCAACTTAACACGTAATTTCTAGCATATGACTATGATTTTCAATTCTAACCACTTCAACACAGCTATTTCGCGCAAAACAAAACAAGTTTGAGCTACTTTAAGCGCGAAAGTGTCAAAAACGCTTAAAAACACATAAAATCGGAACATAACGCGTAATTACTAACATATGACTATGATTTTCAATTGTAACCACTTCAACACAATAATATATACCAAATAATGTTCAGTGCCAAGTTTCGTGCTAAGCAAACCAAGTTTGAGCTACATTATGCGCAAAAGTGCCAAAAACGGTTAAAAACCCATAAAATCTCAACTTAACACGTAATTTCTAGCATATGACTATGATTTTCAATTCTAACCACTTGAACGCAATAATATAAACAAAATAGTGTTGTGTGGCAAGTTTCGCGCAAAATAAAACAAGTTTGAGCTACTTTAAGCGCGAAAGTGCCAAAAACACTTAAAAACGCATAAAATCGAAACTTAACGCGTAATTACTAACATATGACTATGATTTTAAATTGTAACCACTTGAACACAATAATTTATACCACATAATGTTCAGTGCCATGTTTCGTGCTAAACAAACCAAGTTTGAGCTACTTTATGCGCAAAAGTGCCAAAAACGCATAAAATCGCAATTTAACACGTAATTTCTAGCATATGACTATAATTTTCAATTCTAACCACTTCAACTCAATATATTATTCCAAATAGTGTTGTGTGCGAATTTTCGAGCAAAAGAAACCAAGTTTGATCTACTTTATGCGCAAAAGTGCGAAAAAACGATTAAAAACCCTTAAAATCGCAACTTAACACGTAATTTCTAGCATATGACTATAATTTTCAATTCTAACCACTTCAACGCAATAATATAGACGAAATAGTGTTGTGTGGCAAGTTTCGCGCAAAACGAAACAAGTTTGAGCTATTTTAAGCGCAAAAGTGCCAAAAAAGCTTAAAAAAACATAAAATCGAAACTTAACACGTAATTTCTAGCATAAGACTATGATTTTCAATTCTAACCACTTCAACGCAATATATTATTCCAAATAGTGTTGTGTGCGAAGTTTCGAGCAAAAGAAACCAAGTTTGATCTACTTTATGCGCAAAAGTGCGAAAAACGATTAAAAACCCTTAAAATCGCAACTTAACACGTAATTTCTATCATATGACTATAATTTTCAATTCTAACCACTTCAACGCAATAATATAGACGAAAAAGTGTTGTGTGGCAAGTTTCGCGCAAAACGAAACAAGTTTGAGCTATTTTAAGCTCAAAAATGCCAAAAAAGCTTAAAAACACATAAAATCAAAACTTAACACATAATTTCTAGCATAAGACTATGATTTTCAATTCTAACCACTTCAACGCAATATATTATTCCAAATAGTGTTGTGTGCGAAGTTTCGAGCAAAAGAAATCAAGTTTGATCTACTTTATTCGCAAAAGTGCGAGAAACGATTAAAAACCCTTAAAATCGCAACTTAACACGTAATTTCTATCATATGACTATAATTTTCAATTCTAACCATTTCAACGCAATAATATAGACGAAATTTTGTTATGTGGCAAGTTTTGCACAAAACAAACAAAGTTTGAGCTACTTTATGCGCAAAATAGCCAAAAACGGTTAAAAACCCTTAAAATCGCAACTTAACACGTAATTTCTAGCATATGACTATGATTTTCAATTCTAACCACTTTAACGCAATAAATATAGACGAAAAAGTGTTGTGTGGCAAGTTTCGCGCAAAACGAAACAAGTTTGAGCTATTTTAAGCGCAAAAATGCCAGAAAAAGCTTAAAAACACATAAAATCGAAACTTAACACATAATTTCTAGCATAAGACTATGATTTTCAATTCTAACCACTTCAACGCAATATATTATTCCAAATAGTGTTGTGTGCGAAGTTTCGAGCAAAAGAAATCAAGTTTGATCTACTTTATTCGCAAAAGTGCGAGAAACGATTAAAAACCCTTAAAATCGCAACTTAACACGTAATTTCTATCATATGACTATAATTTTCAATTCTAACCACTTCAACGCAATAATATAGACAAAATTTTGTTATGTGGCAAGTTTTGCACAAAACAAACAAAGTTGCTACTTTATGCGCAAAAAAGCCAAAAACGGTTAAAAACCCTTAAAATCGCAACTTAACACTTAATTTCTAGCATATGACTATGATTTTCAATTCTAACCACTTTAACGCAATAAATATAGACGAAAAAGTGTTTGTGTGGCAAGTTTCGCGCAAAACGAAACAAGTTTGAGCTATTTTAAGCGCAAAAAATGCCAAAAAAGCTTAAAAACACATAAAATCGAAACTTAACACATAATTTCTAGCATAAGACTATGATTTTCAATTCTAACCACTTCAACGCAATATATTATTCCAAATAGTGTTGTGTGCGAAGTTTCGAGCAAAAGAAATCAAGTTTGATCTACTTTATTCGCAGAAGTGCGAGAAACGATTAAAAACCCTTAAAATCGCAACTTAACACGTAATTTCTATCATATGACTATAATTTTCAATTCTAACCACTTCAACGCAATAATATAGACAAAATTTTGTTATGTGGCAAGTTTTGCACAAAACAAACAAAGTTCGAGCTACTTTATGCGCAAAAAAGCCAAAAACGGTTAAAAACCCTTAAAATCGCAACTTAACACTTAATTTCTAGCATATGACTATGATTTTCAATTCTAACCACTTCAACGCAATAATATAGACGAAATAGTGTTGTGTGGCAAGTTTCGCGCAAAACGAAACAAGTTTGAGCTATTTTAAGCGTGAAAGTGCCAAAAACGCTTAAAAACACATAAAATCGGAACTTAACACGTAATTTCTAGCATATGACTATGATTTTCAATTCTATCCACTTCAACACAATAATATATTCCAAATAGTGTTGTGTGCCATGTTTCATGCAAAACAAACCAAGTTTGAGCTACATTATGCGCAAAAGTGCCAAAAACGGTTAAAAACCCTTAAAATCGCAACTTAACACGTAATTTCTAACATATAACTATAAATTTAAATTCTAACCACTTCAACGCAATATATTATTCCAAATAGTGTTGTGTGCGAAGTTTCGAGCAAAAGAAACCAAGTTAGATCTACTTTATGCGCAAAAGTGCGAAAAACGATTAAAAACCCTTAAAATCGCAACTTAACACGTAATTTCTAGCATATGACTATAATTTTCAATTCTAACCACTTCAACGCAATAATATAGACGAAATAGTGTTATGTGGCAAGTTTTGCAAAAAACAAACAAAGTTTGAGCTACTTTATGCGCAAAAAAGCCAAAAACGGTTAAAAACCCTTAAAATCGCAACTTAACACGTAATTTCTAGCATATAACTATGATTTTCAATTCTAACCACTTCAACGCAATAATATAGACGAAATAGTGTTGTGTGGCAAGTTTCGCGCAAAACGAAACAAGTTTGAGCTATTTTAAGCGCGAAAGTGCCAAAAACGCTTACAAACACATAAAATCGGAACTTAACACGTAATTTCTAGCATATGACTATGATTTTCAATTCTATCCACTTCAACACAATAATATATTCCAAATAGTGTTGTGTGCCATGTTTCATGCAAAACAAACCAAGTTTGAGCTACATTATGCGCAAAAGTGCCAAAAAACGGTTAAAAACCCTTAAAATCGCAACTTAACACGTAATTTCTAGCATATGACTATGATTTTCAATTCTAACCACTTCAACACAGTTAATTCGCGCAAAACAAAACAAGTTTGAGCTACTTTAAGCGCGAAAGTGTCAAAAACGCTTAAAAACACATAAAATCGGAACATAACGCGTAATTACTAACATATGACTATGATTTTCAATTGTAACCACTTCAACACAATAATATATACCAAATAATGTTCAGTGCCAAGTTTCGTGCTAAGCAAACCAAGTTTGAGCTACATTATGCGCAAAAGTGCCAAAAACGGTTAAAAAACCCATAAAATCTCAACTTAACACGTAATTTCTAGCATATGACTATGATTTTCAATTCTAACCACTTGTACGCAATAATATAAACAAAATAGTGTTGTGTGGCAAGTTTCGCGCAAAATAAAACAAGTTTGAGCTACTTTAAGCGCGAAAGTGCCAAAAACACTTAAAAACGCATAAAATCGGAACTTAACGCGTAATTACTAACATTATGACTATGATTTTCAATTGTAACCACTTGAACACAATAATTTATACCACATAATGTTCAGTGCCATGTTTCGTGCTAAACAAACCAAGTTTGAGCTACTTTATGCGCAAAAGTGCCAAAAACGCATAAAATCGCAATTTAACACGTAATTTCTAGCATATGACTATAATTTTCAATTCTAACCACTTCAACTCAATATATTATTCCAAATAGTGTTGTGTGCGAAGTTTCGAGCAAAAGAAACCAAGTTTGATCTACTTTATGCGCAAAAGTGCGAAAAACGATTAAAAACCCTTAAAATCGCAACTTAACACGTAATTTCTAGCATATGACTATAATTTTCAATTCTAACCACTTCAACGCAATAATATAGACGAAATAGTGTTATGTGGCAAGTTTTGCAAAAAAACAAACAAAGTTTGAGCTACTTTATGCGCAAAAAAGCCAAGGTTAAAAACCCTTAAAATCGCAACTTAACACGTAATTTCTAGCATATGACTATGATTTTCAATTCTAACAAGTTCAACGCAATAATATAGACGAAATAGTGTTGTGTGGCAAGTTTCGCGCAAAACGAAACAAGTTTGAGCTATTTTAAGCGCAAAAGTGCCAAAAAAGCTTAAAAAAACATAAAATCGAAACTTAACACGTAATTTCTAGCATAAGACTATGATTTTCAATTCTAACCACTTCAACGCAATATATTATTCCAAATAGTGTTGTGTGCGAAGTTTCGAGCAAAAGAAACCAAGTTTGATCTACTTTATGCGCAAAAGTGCCAAAAACGATTAAAAACCCTTAAAATCGCAACTTAACAGGTAATTTCTATCATATGACTATAATTTTC
>NC_080049.1:13565079-13606999 GCF_026212465.1 Amaranthus tricolor
TTTTGTTTTGCGCGAAACTTGCCACACAAAACTATTTCGTCTATATTATTGCGTTGAAGTGGTTAGATTTGAAAATCATAGTCATATGCTAGAAATTTCGTGTTAAGTTGCGATTTTAAGGGTTTTTAACCGTTTTTGGCTTTTTTGCGCATAAAGTAGCTCAAACTTTGTTTGTTTTGTGCAAAACTTGCCACATAACAAAATTTCGTCTATATTATTGCGTTGAAGTGGTTAGAATTGAAAATTATAGTGATATGATAGAAATTACGTGTTTAAGTTGCGATTTTATGGGTTTTTAATCGTTTTTCGCACTTTTGCGCATAAAGTAGATCAAACTTGGTTTGCTTAGCACGAAACTTGGCACTGAACATTATGTGGTATATATTATTGTGTTGAAGTGGTTACAATTGAAAATCATAGTCATATGTTAGTAATTACGCGTTAAGTTCCGATTTTATGCGTTTTTAAGCGTTTTTGACACTTTCGCGCTTAAAGTAGCTCAAACTTGTTTTGTTTTGCGCGAAACTTGCCACACAAAACTATTTCGTCTATATTATTGCGTTGAAGTGGTTAGAAATTTAAAATCATAGTCATATGCTAGAAATTACGTGTTAAGTTGCGATTTTAAGGGTTTTTAACCGTTTTTGGCTTTTTTGCGCATAAAGTAGCTCAAACTTTGTTTGTTTTGTGCAAAACTTGCCACATAACAAAATTTCGTCTATATTATTGCGTTGAAGTGGTTAGAATTGAAAATTATAGTCATATGATAGAAATTACGTGTTAAGTTGCGATTTTATGGGTTTTTAATCGTTTTTCGCACTTTTGCGCATAAAGTAGATCAAACTTGGTTTGCTTAGCACGAAACTTGGCACTGAACATTATTTGGTATATATTATTGTGTTGAAGTGGTTACAATTGAAAATCTTAGTCATATGTTAGTAATTACGCGTTAAGTTCCGATTTTATGCGTTTTTAAGCGTTTTTGACACTTTCGCGCTTAAAGTAGCTCAAACTTGTTTTGTTTTGCGCGAAACTTGCCACACAAAACTATTTCGTCTATATTATTGCGTTGAAGTGGTTAGAATTGAAAATCATAGTCATATGCTAGAAATTTCGTGTTAAGTTGCGATTTTAAGGGTTTTTAACCGTTTTTGGCTTTTTTGCGCATAAAGTAGCTCAAACTTTGTTTGTTTTGTGCAAAACTTGCCACATAACAAAATTTCGTCTATATTATTGCGTTGAAGTGGTTAGAATTGAAAATTATAGTCATATGATAGAAATTACGTGTTAAGTTGCGATTTTATGGGTTTTTAATCGTTTTTTCGCACTTTTGCGCATAAAGTAGATCAAACTTGGTTTGCTTAGCACGAACTTGGCACTGAACATTATTTGGTATATATTATTGTGTTGAAGTGGTTACAATTGAAAATCATAGTCATATGTTAGTAATTACGCGTTAAGTTCCGATTTTATGCGTTTTTAAGCGTTTTTGACACTTTCGCGCTTAAAGTAGCTCAAACTTGTTTTGTTTTGCGCGAAACTTGCCACACAAAACTATTTCGTCTATATTATTGCGTTGAAGTGGTTAGAATTGAAAATCATAGTCATATGCTAGAAATTACGTGTTAAGTTGCGATTTTAAGGGTTTTTAACCGTTTTTGGCTTTTTTGCGCATAAAGTAGCTCAAACTTTGTTTGTTTTGTGCAAAACTTGCCACATAACAAAATTTCGTCTATATTATTGCGTTGAAGTGGTTAGAATTGAAAATTATAGTCATATGATAGAAATTACGTGTTAAGTTGCGATTTTATGGGTTTTTAATCGTTTTTCGCACTTTTGCGCATAAAGTAGATCAAACTTGGTTTGCTTAGCACGAAACTTGGCACTGAACATTATTTGGTATATATTATTGTGTTGAAGTGGTTACAATTGAAAATCTTAGTCATATGTTAGTAATTACGCGTTAAGTTCCGATTTTATGCGTTTTTAAGCGTTTTTGACACTTTCGCGCTTAAAGTAGCTCAAACTTGTTTTTGTTTTGCGCGAAACTTGCCACACAAAACTATTTCGTCTATATTATTGCGTTGAAGTGGTTAGAATTGAAAATCATAGTCATATGCTAGAAATTTCGTGTTAAGTTGCGATTTTAAGGGTTTTTAACCGTTTTTGGCTTTTTTTGCGCATAAAGTAGCTCAAACTTTGTTTGTTTTGTGCAAAACTTGCCACATAACAAAATTTCGTCTATATTATTGCGTTGAAGTGGTTAGAATTGAAAATTATAGTCATATGATAGAAATTACGTGTTAAGTTGCGATTTTATGGGTTTTTAATCGTTTTTCGCACTTTTGCGCATAAAGTAGATCAAACTTTGTTTCTTTTGCTCGAAACTTCGCACACAACACTATTTGGAATAATATATTGCGTTGAAGTGGTTAGAATTGAAAATCATAGTCTTATGCTAGAAATTACGTGTTAAGTTCTGATTTTATGTATTTTTAAGCTTTTTTGGTACTTTTGCGCTTAAAATAGCTCAAACTTGTTTCGTTTTGCACGAAACTTGCCACACAACACTATTTCGTGTATATTATTGCGTTGAAGTGGTTAGAATTGAAAATCATAGTCATATGCTAGAAATTAAGTGTTAAGTTGCGATTTTAAGGGTTTTTAACCGTTTTTGGCTTTTTTGCGCATATAGTAGCTCAAACTTTGTTTGTTTTGTGCAAAACTTGCCACATAACAAAATTTCGTCTATATTATTGCGTTGAAGTGGTTAGAATTTAAAATTATAGTCATATGATAGAAATTACGTGTTCTGTTGCGATTTTAAGGGTATTTAATCGTTTTTCGCACTTTTGCGCATAAAGTAGATCAAACTTGGTTTCTTTTGCTCGAAACTTCGCACACAACACTATTTGGAATAATATATTGCGTTGAAGTGGTTAGAATTGAAAATCATAGTGTTATGCTAGAAATTACGTGTTAAGTTCTGATTTTATGTGTTTTTAAGCTTTTTTGGCACTTTTGCGCTTAAAATAGCTCAAACTTGTTTCGTTTTCCGCGAAACTTGCCACACAACACTATTTCGTCTATATTATTGCGTTGAAGAGGTTAGAATTGAAAATCATAGTCATATGCTAGAAATTAAGTGTTAAGTTGCGATTTTAAGGGTTTTTAACCGTTTTTGGCTTTTTTGCGCATAAAGTAGCTCAAACTTTGTTTGTTTTGTGCAAAACTTGCCACATAACAAAATTTCGTCTATATTATTGCGTTGAAGTGGTTAGAATTGAAAATTATAGTCATATGATAGAAATTACATGTTAAGTTGCGATTTTAAGGGTTTTTAATCGATTTTCGTACTTTTGCGCATAAAAGTAGATCAAACTTGGTTTGCTTAGCACGAAACTTGGCACTGAACATTATTTGGTATATATTATTGTGTTGAAGTGGTTACAATTGAAAATCATAGTCATATGTTAGTAATTACGCGTTAAGTTCCGATTTTATGCGTTTTTAAGCGTTTTTTGACACTTTCGCGCTTAAAGTAGCTCAAACTTGTTTTGTTTTGCGCGAAAATTGCCACACAAAACTATTTCGTCTATATTATTGCGTTGAAGTGGTTAGAATTGAAAATCATAGTCATATGCTAGAAATTACGTGTTAAGTTGCGATTTTAAGGGTTTTTAACCGTTTTTGGCTTTTTTGCGCATAAAGTAGCTCAAACTTTGTTTGTTTTGTGCAAAACTTGCCACATAACAAAATTTCGTCTATATTATTGCGTTGAAGTGGTTAGAATTGAAAATTATAGTCATATGATAGAAATTACGTGTTAAGTTGCGATTTTATGGGTTTTGAATCGTTTTTCGCACTTTTGCGCATAAAGTAGATCAAACTTGGTTTGCTTAGCACGAAACTTGGCACTGAACATTATTTGGTATATATTATTGTGTTGAAGTGGTTACAATTGAAAATCATAGTCATATGTTAGTAATTACGCGTTAAGTTCCGATTTTATGCGTTTTTAAGCGTTTTTGACACTTTCGCGCTTAAAGTAGCTCAAACTTGTTTTGTTTTGCGCGAAACTTGCCACACAAAACTATTTCGTCTATATTATTGCGTTGAAGTGGTTAGAATTGAAAATCATAGTCATATGCTAGAAATTTCGTGGTTAAGTTGCGATTTTAAGGGTTTTTAACCGTTTTTGGCTTTTTTGCGCATAAAGTAGCTCAAACTTTGTTTGTTTTGTGCAAAACTTGCCACATAACAAATTTCGTCTATATTATTGCGTTGAAGTGGTTAGAATTGAAAATTATAGTCATATGATAGAAATTACGTGTTAAGTTGCGATTTATGGGTTTTTAATCGTTTTTTCGCACTTTTGCGCATAAAGTAGATCAAACTTTGTTTCTTTTGCTCCAAACTTCGCACACAACACTATTTGGAATAATATATTGCGTTGAAGTGGTTAGAATTGAAAATCATAGTCTTATGCTAGAAATTACGTGTTAAGTTCTGATTTTATGTATTTTTAAGCTTTTTTGGTACTTTTGCGCTTAAAATAGCTCAAACTTGTTTCGTTTTGCACGAAACTTGCCACACAACACTATTTCGTGTATATTATTGCGTTGAAGTGGTTAGAATTGAAAATCATAGTCATATGCTAGAAATTAAGTGTTAAGTTGCGATTTTAAGGGTTTTTAACCGTTTTTGGCTTTTTTGCGCATATAGTAGCTCAAACTTTGTTTGTTTTGTGCAAAACTAGCCACATAACAAAATTTCGTCTATATTATTGCGTTGAAGTGGTTAGAATGAAAATTATAGTCATATGATAGAAATTACCTGTTAAGTTGCGATTTTAAGGGTTTTTAATCGTTTTTCGCACTTTTGCGCATAAAGTAGATCAAACTTGGTTTGCTTAGCACGAAACATGGCACTGAACATTATTTGGTATATATTATTGTGTTGAAGTGGTTACAATTGAAAATCATAGTCATATGTTAGTAATTACGCGTTAAGTTCCGATTTTATGCGTTTTTAAGCGTTTTTGACACTTTCGCGCTTAAAGTAGCTCAAACTTGTTTTGTTTTGCGCGAAACTTGCCACACAAAACTATTTCGTCTATATTATTGCGTTGAAGTGGTTAGAATTGAAAATCATAATCATATGCTAGAAATTACGTGTTAAGTTGCGATTTTAAGGGTTTTTAACCGCTTTTGGCTTTTTTGCGCATAAAGTAGCTCAAACTTTGTTTGTTTTGTGCAAAACTTGCCACATAACAAAATTTCGTCTATATTATTGCGTTGAAGTGGTTAGAATTGAAAATTATAGTCATATGATAGAAATTACGTGTTAAGTTGCGATTTTATGGGTTTTTAATCGTTTTTCGCACTTTTGCGCATAAAGTAGATCAAACTTGGTTTGCTTAGCACGAAACTTGGCACTGAACATTATTTGGTATATATTATTGTGTTGAAGTGGTTACAATTGAAAATCATAGTCATATGTTAGTAATTACGCGTTAAGTTCCGATTTTATGCGTTTTTAAGCGTTTTTGACACTTTCGCGCTTAAAGTAGCTCAAACTTGTTTTGTTTTGCGCGAAAATTGCCACACAAAACTATTTCGTCTATATTATTGCGTTGAAGTGGTTAGAATTGAAAATCATAGTCATATGCTAGAAATTACGTGTTAAGTTGCGATTTTAAGGGTTTTAACCGTTTTTGGCTTTTTTGCGCATAAAGTAGCTCAAACTTTGTTTGTTTTGTGCAAAACTTGCCACATAACAAAATTTCGTCTATATTATTGCATTGAAGTGGTTAGAATTGAAAATTATAGTCATATGATAGAAATTACGTGTTAAGTTGCGATTTTATGGGTTTTTAATCGTTTTTCGCACTTTTGCGCATAAAGTAGATCAAACTTGGTTTGCTTAGCACGAAACTTGGCACTGAACATTATTTGGTATATATTATTGTGTTGAAGTGGTTACAATTGAAAATCATAGTCATATGTTAGTAATTACGCGTTAAGTTCCGATTTTATGCGTTTTTAAGCGTTTTGACACTTTCGCGCTTAAGTAGCTCAAACTTGTTTTGTTTTGCGCGAAACTTGCCACACAAAACTATTTCGTCTATATTATTGCGTTGAAGTGGTTAGAATTGAAAATCATAGTCATATGCTAGAAATTTCGTGTTAAGTTGCGATTTTAAGGGTTTTTAACCGTTTTTTGGCTGTTTTGCGCATAAAGTAGCTCAAACTTTGTTTGTTTTGTGCAAAACTTGCCACATAACAAAATTTCGTCTATATTATTGCGTTGAAGTGGTTAGAATTGAAAATTATAGTCATATGATAGAAATTACGTGTTAAGTTGCGATTTTATGGGTTTTTAATCGTTTTTCGCACTTTTGCGCATAAAGTAGATCAAACTTTGTTTCTTTTGCTCCAAACTTCGCACACAACACTATTTGGAATAATATATTGCGTTGAAGTGGTTAGAATTGAAAATCATAGTCTTATGCTAGAAATTACGTGTTAAGTTCTGATTTTATGTATTTTTAAGCTTTTTTGGTACTTTTGCGCTTAAAATAGCTCAAACTTGTTTCGTTTTGCACGAAACTTGCCACACAACACTATTTCGTGTATATTATTGCGTTGAAGTGGTTAGAATTGAAAATCATAGTCATATGCTAGAAATTAAGTGTTAAGTTGCGATTTTAAGGGTTTTTAACCGTTTTTGGCTTTTTGCGCATATAGTAGCTCAAACTTTGTTTGTTTTGTGCAAAACTTGCCACATAACAAAATTTCGTCTATATTATTGCGTTTGAAGTGGTTAGAATTGAAAATTATAGTCATATGATAGAAATTACGTGTTAAGTTGCGATTTTAAGGGTTTTTAATCGTTTTTAGCACTTTTGCGCATAAAGTAGATCAAACTTGGTTTGCTTAGCACGAAACTTGGCACTGAACATTATTTGGTATATATTATTGTGTTGAAGTGGTTACAATTGAAAATCATAGTCATATGTTAGTAATTACGCGGTTAAGTTCCGATTTTATGCGTTTTTAAGCGTTTTTGACACTTTCGCGCTTAAAGTAGCTCAAACTTGTTTTGTTTTGCGCGAAACTTGCCACACAAAACTATTTCGTCTATATTATTGCGTTGAAGTGGTTAGAATTGAAAATCATAGTCATATGCTAGAAATTACGTGTTAAGTTGCGATTTTAAGGGTTTTTAACCGCTTTTGGCTTTTTTGCGCATAAAGTAGCTCAAACTTTGTTTGTTTTGTGCAAAACTTGCCACATAACAAAATTTCGTCTATATTATTGCGTTGAAGTGGTTAGAATTGAAAATTATAGTCATATGATAGAAATTACGTGTTAAGTTGCGATTTTATGGGTTTTTAATCGTTTTTCGCACTTTTGCGCATAAAGTAGATCAAACTTGGTTTGCTTAGCACGAAACTTGGCACTGAACATTATTTGGTATATATTATTGTGTTGAAGTGGTTACAATTGAAAATCATAGTCATATGTTAGTAATTACGCGTTAAGTTCCGATTTTATGCGTTTTTTAAGCGTTTTTGACACTTTCGCGCTTAAAGTAGCTCAAACTTGTTTTGTTTTGCGCGAAACTTGCCACACAAAACTATTTCGTCTATATTATTGCGTTGAAGTGGTTAGAATTGAAAATCATAGTCATATGCTAGAAATTACGTGTTAAGTTGCGATTTTAAGGGTTTTTAACCGTTTTTGGCTTTTTTGCGCATAAAGTAGCTCAAACTTTGTTTGTTTTGTGCAAAACTTGCCACATAACAAAATTTCGTCTATATTATTGCGTTGAAGTGGTTAGAATTGAAAATTATAGTCATATGATAGAAAATTACGTGTTAAGTTGCGATTTTATGGGTTTTTAATCGTTTTTCGCACTTTTGCGCATAAAGTAGATCAAACTTTGTTTCTTTTGCTCCAAACTTCGCACACAACACTATTTGGAATAATATATTGCGTTGAAGTGGTTAGAATTGAAAATCATAGTCTTATGCTAGAAATTACGTGTTAAGTTCTGATTTTATGTATTTTTAAGCTTTTTTGGTACTTTTGCGCTTAAATAGCTCAAACTTGTTTCGTTTTGCACGAAACTTGCCACACAACACTATTTCGTGTATATTATTGCGTTGAAGTGGTTAGAATTGAAAATCATAGTCATATGCTAGAAATTAAGTGTTAAGTTGCGATTTTAAGGGTTTTTAACCGTTTTTGGCTTTTTTGCGCATATAGTAGCTCAAACTTTGTTTGTTTTGTGCAAAACTAGCCACATAACAAAATTTCGTCTATATTATTGCGTTTGAAGTGGTTAGAATTGAAAATTATAGTCATATGATAGAAATTACCTGTTAAGTTGCGATTTTAAGGGTTTTTAATCGTTTTTCGCACTTTTGCGCATAAAGTAGATCAAACTTGGTTTGCTTAGCACGAAACATGGCACTGAACATTATTTGGTATATATTATTGTGTTGAAGTGGTTACAATTGAAAATCATAGTCATATGTTAGTAATTACGCGTTAAGTTCCGATTTTATGCGTTTTTAAGCGTTTTTGACACTTTCGCGCTTAAAGTAGCTCAAACTTGTTTTGTTTTGCGCGAAACTTGCCACACAAAACTATTTCGTCTATATTATTGCGTTGAAGTGGTTAGAATTGAAAATCATAGTCATATGCTAGAAATTACGTGTTAAGTTGCGATTTTAAGGGTTTTTTAACCGCTTTTGGCTTTTTTGCGCATAAAGTAGCTCAAACTTTGTTTGTTTTGTGCAAAACTTGCCACATAACAAAATTTCGTCTATATTATTGCGTTGAAGTGGTTAGAATTGAAAATTATAGTCATATGATAGAAATTACGTGTTAAGTTGCGATTTTATGGGTTTTTAATCGTTTTTCGCACTTTTGCGCATAAAGTAGATCAAACTTGGTTTGCTTAGCACGAAACTTGGCACTGAACATTATTTGGTATATATTATTGTGTTGAAGTGGTTACAATTGAAAATCATAGTCATATGTTAGTAATTACGCGTTAAGTTCCGATTTTATGCGTTTTTAAGCGTTTTTGACACTTTCGCGCTTAAAGTAGCTCAAACTTGTTTTGTTTTGCGCGAAAATTGCCACACAAAACTATTTCGTCTATATTATTGCGTTGAAGTGGTTAGAATTGAAAATCATAGTCATATGCTAGAAATTACGTGTTAAGTTGCGATTTTAAGGGTTTTTAACCGTTTTTGGCTTTTTTGCGCATAAAGTAGCTCAAACTTTGTTTGTTTTGTGCAAAACTTGCCACATAACAAAATTTCGTCTATATTATTGCATTGAAGTGGTTAGAATTGAAAATTATAGTCATATGATAGAAATTACGTGTTAAGTTGCGATTTTATGGGTTTTTAATCGTTTTTCGCACTTTTGCGCATAAAGTAGATCAACTTGGTTTGCTTAGCACGAAACTTGGCACTGAACATTATTTGGTATATATTATTGTGTTGAAGTGGTTACAATTGAAAATCATAGTCATATGTTAGTAATTACGCGTTAAGTTCCGATTTTATGCGTTTTTAAGCGTTTTTGACACTTTCGCGCTTAAAGTAGCTCAAACTTGTTTTGTTTTGCGCGAAACTTGCCACACAAAACTATTTCGTCTATATTATTGCGTTGAAGTGGTTAGAATTGAAAATCATAGTCATATGCTAGAAATTTCGTGTTAAGTTGCGATTTTAAGGGTTTTTAACCGTTTTTGGCTTTTTTGCGCATAAAGTAGCTCAAACTTTGTTTGTTTTGTGCAAAACTTGCCACATAACAAAATTTCGTCTATATTATTGCGTTGAAGTGGTTAGAATTGAAAATTATAGTCATATGATAGAAATTACGTGTTAAGTTGCGATTTTATGGGTTTTTAATCGTTTTTCGCACTTTTGCGCATAAAGTAGATCAAACTTTGTTTCTTTTGCTCCAAACTTCGCACACAACTATTTGGAATAATATATTGCGTTGAAGTGGTTAGAATTGAAAATCATAGTCTTATGCTAGAAATTACGTGTTAAGTTCTGATTTTATGTATTTTTAAGCTTTTTTGGTACTTTTGCGCTTAAAATAGCTCAAACTTGTTTCGTTTTGCACGAAAACTTGCCACACAACACTATTTCGTGTATATTATTGCGTTGAAGTGGTTAGAATTGAAAATCATAGTCATATGCTAGAAATTAAGTGTTAAGTTGCGATTTAAGGGTTTTTAACCGTTTTTGGCTTTTTGCGCATATAGTAGCTCAAACTTTGTTTGTTTTGTGCAAAACTTGCCACATAACAAAATTTCGTCTATATTATTGCGTTGAAGTGGTTAGAATTGAAAATTATAGTCATATGATAGAAATTACGTGTTAAGTTAAGATTTTAAGGGTTTTTAATCGTTTTTAGCACTTTTGCGCATAAAGTAGATCAAACTTGGTTTGCTTAGCACGAAACTTGGCACTGAACATTATTTGGTATATATTATTGTGTTGAAGTGGTTACAATTGAAAATCATAGTCATATGTTAGTAATTACGCGTTAAGTTCCGATTTTATGCGTTTTTAAGCGTTTTTTGACACTTTCGCGCTTAAAGTAGCTCAAACTTGTTTTGTTTTGCGCGAAACTTGCCACACAAAACTATTTCGTCTATATTATTGCGTTGAAGTGGTTAGAATTGAAAATCATAGTCATATGCTAGAAATTACGTGTTAAGTTGCGATTTTAAGGGTTTTTAACCGCTTTTGGCTTTTTTGCGCATAAAGTAGCTCAAACTTTGTTTGTTTTGTGCATTGCCACATAACAAAATTTCGTCTATATTATTGCGTTGAAGTGGTTAGAATTGAAAATTATAGTCATATGATAGAAATTACGTGTTAAGTTGCGATTTTATGGGTTTTTAATCGTTTTTCGCACTTTTGCGCATAAAGTAGATCAAACTTGGTTTGCTTAGCACGAAACTTGGCACTGAACATTATTTGGTATATATTATTGTGTTGAAGTGGTTACAATTGAAAATCATAGTCATATGTTAGTAATTACGCGTTAAGTTCCGATTTTATGCGTTTTTAAGCGTTTTTGACACTTTCGCGCTTAAAGTAGCTCAAACTTGTTTTGTTTTGCGCGAAACTTGCCACACAAAAACTATTTCGTCTATATTATTGCGTTGAAGTGGTTAGAATTGAAAATCATAGTCATATGCTAGAAATTACGTGTTAAGTTGCGATTTTAAGGGTTTTTAACCGTTTTTGGCTTTTTTGCGCATAAAGTAGCTCAAACTTTGTTTGTTTTGTGCAAAAGTTGCCACATAACAAAATTTCGTCTATATTATTGCGTTGAAGTGGTTAGAATTGAAAATTATAGTCATATGATAGAAATTACGTGTTAAGTTGCGATTTTATGGGTTTTTAATCGTTTTTTCGCACTTTTGCGCATAAAGTAGATCAAACTTGTTTGCTTAGCACGAAACTTGGCACTGAACATTATTTGGTATATATTATTGTGTTGAAGTGGTTACAATTGAAAATCATAGTCATATGTTAGTAATTACGCGTTAAGTTCCGATTTTATGCGTTTTTAAGCGTTTTTGACACTTTCGCGCTTAAAGTAGCTCAAACTTGTTTTGTTTTGCGCGAAACTTGCCACACAAAACTATTTCGTCTATATTATTGCGTTGAAGTGGTTAGAATTGAAAATCATAGTCATATGCTAGAAATTTCGTGTTAAGTTGCGATTTTAAGGGTTTTTATCCGTTTTTGGCTTTTTTTGCGCATAAAGTAGCTCAAACTTTGTTTGTTTTGTGCAAAACTTGCCACATAACAAAATTTCGTCTATATTATTGCGTTGAAGTGGTTAGAATTGAAAATTATAGTCATATGATAGAAATTACGTGTTAAGTTGCGATTTTATGGGTTTTTAATCGTTTTTCGCACTTTTGCGCATAAAGTAGATCAAACTTTGTTTCTTTTGCTCGAAACTTCGCACACAACACTATTTGGAATAATATATTGCGTTGAAGTGGTTAGAATTGAAAATCATAGTCTTATGCTAGAAATTACGTGTTAAGTTCTGATTTTATGTAATTTTAAAGCTTTTTTGGTACTTTTGCGCTTAAAATTAGCTCAAACTTGTTTCGTTTTGCACGAAACTTGCCACACAACACTATTTCGTGTATATTATTGCGTTGAAGTGGTTAGAATTGAAAATCATAGTCATATGCTAGAAATTAAGTGTTAAGTTGCGATTTTAAGGGTTTTTAACCGTTTTTGGCTTTTTTGCGCATATAGTAGCTCAAACTTTGTTTGTTTTGTGCAAAACTTGCCACATAACAAAATTTCGTCTATATTATTGCGTTGAAGTGGTTAGAATTGAAAATTATAGTCATATGATAGAAATTACGTGTTAAGTTGCGATTTTAAGGGTTTTTAATCGTTTTTCGCACTTTTGCGCATAAAGTAGATCAAACTTGGTTTGCTTAGCACGAAACTTGGCACTGAACATTATTTGGTATATATTATTGTGTTGAAGTGGTTACAATTGAAAATCATAGTCATATGTTAGTAATTACGCGTTAAGTTCCGATTTTTATGCGTTTTTTAAGCGTTTTTTGACACTTTCGCGCTTAAAGTAGCTCA
The DNA here is from genome assembly GCF_026212465.1 of Amaranthus tricolor. Lineage (NCBI taxonomy): Eukaryota > Viridiplantae > Streptophyta > Magnoliopsida > Caryophyllales > Amaranthaceae > Amaranthus > Amaranthus tricolor. Next base: position 13,577,756 of record NC_080049.1, read on the forward strand.
AACTTGTTTTGTTTTGCGCGAAACTTGCCACACAAAACTATTTCGTCTATATTATTGCGTTGAAGTGGTTAGAATTGAAAATCATAGTCATATGCTAGAAATTACGTGTTAAGTTGCGATTTTAAGGGTTTTTAACCGCTTTTGGCTTTTTTGCGCATAAAGTAGCTCAAACTTTGTTTGTTTTGTGCAAAACTTGCCACATAACAAAATTTCGTCTATATTATTGCGTTGAAGTGGTTAGAATTGAAAATTATAGTCATATGATAGAAATTACGTGTTAAGTTGCGATTTTATGGGTTTTTAATCGTTTTTAGCACTTTTGCGCATAAAGTAGATCAAACTTGGTTTGCTTAGCACGAAACTTGGCACTGAACATTATTTGGTATATATTATTGTGTTGAAGTGGTTACAATTGAAAATCATAGTCATATGTTAGTAATTACGCGTTAAGTTCCGATTTTATGCGTTTTTAAGCGTTTTTGACACTTTCGCGCTTAAAGTAGCTCAAACTTGTTTTGTTTTGCGCGAAACTTGCCACACAAAACTATTTCGTCTATATTATTGCGTTTGAAGTGGTTAGAATTGAAAATCATAGTCATATGCTAGAAATTACGTGTTAAGTTGTGATTTTAAGGGTTTTTAACCGCTTTTGGCTTTTTTGCGCATAAAGTAGCTCAAACTTTGTTTGTTTTGTGCAAAACTTGCCACATAACAAAATTTCGTCTATATTATTGCGTTGAAGTGGTTAGAATTGAAAATTATAGTCATATGATAGAAATTACGTGTTAAGTTGCGATTTTATGGGTTTTTAATCGTTTTTCGCACTTTTGCGCACAAAGTAGATCAAACTTGGTTTGCTTAGCACGAAACTTGGCACTGAACATTATTTGGTATATATTATTGTGTTGAAGTGGTTACAATTGAAAATCATAGTCATATGTTAGTAATTACGCGTTAAGTTCCGATTTTATGCGTTTTTAAGCGTTTTTGACACTTTCGCGCTTAAAGTAGCTCAAACTTGTTTTGTTTTGCGCGAAACTTGCCACACAAAACTATTTCGTCTATATTATTGCGTTGAAGTGGTTAGAATTGAAAATCATAGTCATATGCTAGAAATTACGTGTTAAGTTGCGATTTTAAGGGTTTTTAACCGTTTTTGGCTTTTTTGCGCATAAAGTAGCTCAAACTTTGTTTGTTTTGTGCAAAACTTGCCACATAACAAAATTTCGTCTATATTATTGCGTTGAAGTGGTTAGAATTGAAAATTATAGTCATATGATAGAAATTACGTGTTAAGTTGCGATTTTATGGGTTTTTAATCGTTTTTCGCACTTTTGCGCATAAAGTAGATCAAACTTTGTTTCTTTTGCTCCAAACTTCGCACAGAACACTATTTGGAATAATATATTGCGTTGAAGTGGTTAGAATTGAAAATCATAGTCTTATGCTAGAAATTACGTGTTAAGTTCTGATTTTATGTATTTTTAAGCTTTTTTGGTACTTTTGCGCTTAAAATAGCTCAAACTTGTTTCGTTTTGCACGAAACTTGCCACACAAAACTATTTCGTCTATATTATTGCGTTGAAGTGGTTAGAATTGAAAATCATAGTCATATGCTAGAAATTAAGTGTTAAGTTGCGATTTTAAGGGTTTTTAACCGTTTTTGGCTTTTTTGCGCATATAGTAGCTCAAACTTTGTTTGTTTTGTGCAAAACTTGCCACATAACAAAATTTCGTCTATATTATTGCGTTGAAGTGGTTAGAATTGAAAATTATAGTCATATGATAGAAATTACGTGTTAAGTTGCGATTTTAAGGGTTTTTAATCGTTTTTCGCACTTTTGCGCATAAAGTAGATCAAACTTGGTTTGCTTAGCACGAAACTTGCCACACAACACTATTTCGTGTATATTATTGCGTTGAAGTGGTTAGAATTGAAAATCATAGTCATATGCTAGAAATTAAGTGTTAAGTTGCGATTTTAAGGGTTTTTTAACCGTTTTTGGCTTTTTTGCGCATATAGTAGCTCAAACTTTGTTTGTTTTGTGCAAAACTTGCCACATAACAAAATTTCGTCTATATTATTGCGTTGAAGTGGTTAGAATTGAAAATTATAGTCATATGATAGAAATTACGTGTTAAGTTGCGATTTTAAGGGTTTTTAATCGTTTTTCGCACTTTTGCGCATAAAGTAGATCAAACTTGGTTTGCTTAGCACGAAACTTGGCACTGAACATTATTTGGTATATATTATTGTGTTGAAGTGGTTACAATTGAAAATCATAGTCATATGTTAGTAATTACGCGTTAAGTTCCGATTTTATGCGTTTTTAAGCGTTTTTGACACTTTCGCGCTTAAAGTAGCTCAAACTTGTTTTGTTTTGCGCGAAACTTGCCACACAAAACTATTTCGTCTATATTATTGCGTTGAAGTGGTTAGAATTGAAAATCATAGTCATATGCTAGAAATTACGTGTTAAGTTGCGATTTTAAGGGTTTTTAACCGCTTTTGGCTTTTTTGCGCATAAAGTAGCTCAAACTTTGTTTGTTTTGTGCAAAACTTGCCACATAACAAAATTTCGTCTATATTATTGCGTTGAAGTGGTTAGAATTGAAAATTATAGTCATATGATTGAAATTACGTGTTAAGTTGCGATTTTATGGGTTTTTAATCGTTTTTCGCACTTTTGCGCATAAAGTAGATCAAACTTGGTTTGCTTAGCACGAAACTTGCCACACAACACTATTTCGTGTATATTATTGCGTTGAAGTGGTTAGAATTGAAAATCATAGTCATATGCTAGAAATTAAGTGTTAAGTTGCGATTTTAAGGGTTTTTAACCGTTTTTGGCTTTTTTGCGCATATAGTAGCTCAAACTTTGTTTGTTTTGTGCAAAACTTGCCACATAACAAAATTTCGTCTATATTATTGCGTTGAAGTGGTTAGAATTGAAAATTATAATCATATGATAGAAATTACGTGTTAAGTTGCGATTTTAAGGGTTTTTAATCGTTTTTCGCACTTTTGCGCATAAAGTAGATCAAACTTGGTTTGCTTAGCACGAAACTTGGCACTGAACATTATTTGGTATATATTATTGTGTTGAAGTGGTTACAATTGAAAATCATAGTCATATGTTAGTAATTACGCGTTAAGTTCCGATTTTATGCGTTTTTAAGCGTTTTTGACACTTTCGCGCTTAAAGTAGCTCAAACTTGTTTTGTTTTGCGCGAAACTTGCCACACAAAACTATTTCGTCTATATTATTGCGTTGAAGTGGTTAGAATTGAAAATCATAGTCATATGCTAGAAATTACGTGTTAAGTTGCGATTTTAATGGTTTTTAACCGCTTTTGGCTTTTTTGCGCATAAAGTAGCTCAAACTTTGTTTGTTTTGTGCAAAACTTGCCACATAACAAAATTTCGTCTATATTATTGCGTTGAAGTGGTTAGAATTGAAAATTATAGTCATATGATAGAAATTACGTGTTAAGTTGCGATTTTATGGGTTTTTAATCGTTTTTCGCACTTTTGCGCATAAAGTAGATCAAACTTGGTTTGCTTAGCACGAAACTTGGCACTGAACATTATTTGGTATATATTATTGTGTTGAAGTGGTTACAATTGAAAATCATAGTCATATGTTAGTAATTACGCGTTAAGTTCCGATTTTATGCGTTTTTAAGCGTTTTTGACACTTTCGCGCTTAAAGTAGCTCAAACTTGTTTTGTTTTGCGCGAAACTTGCCACACAAAACTATTTCGTCTATATTATTGCGTTGAAGTGGTTAGAATTGAAAATCATAGTCATATGCTAGAAATTACGTGTTAAGTTGCGATTTTAAGGGTTTTTAACCGTTTTTGGCTTTTTTGCGCATAAAGTAGCTCAAACTTTGTTTGTTTTGTGCAAAAGTTGCCACATAACAAAATTTCGTCTATATTATTGCGTTGAAGTGGTTAGAATTGAAAATTATAGTCATATGATAGAAATTACGTGTTAAGTTGCGATTTTATGGGTTTTTAATCGTTTTTCGCACTTTTGCGCATAAAGTAGATCAAACTTGGTTTGCTTAGCACGAAACTTGGCACTGAACATTATTTGGTATATATTATTGTGTTGAAGTGGTTACAATTGAAAATCATAGTCATATGTTAGTAATTACGCGTTAAGTTCCGATTTTATGCGTTTTTAAGCGTTTTTGACACTTTCGCGCTTAAAGTAGCTCAAACTTGTTTTGTTTTGCGCGAAACTTGCCACACAAAACTATTTCGTCTATATTATTGCGTTGAAGTGGTTAGAATTGAAAATCATAGTCATATGCTAGAAATTTCGTGTTAAGTTGCGATTTTAAGGGTTTTTATCCGTTTTTGGCTTTTTTGCGCATAAAGTAGCTCAAACTTTGTTTGTTTTGTGCAAAACTTGCCACATAACAAAATTTCGTCTATATTATTGCGTTGAAGTGGTTAGAATTGAAAATTATAGTCATATGATAGAAATTACGTGTTAAGTTGCGATTTTATGGGTTTTTAATCGTTTTTCGCACTTTTGCGCATAAAGTAGATCAAACTTTGTTTCTTTTGCTCGAAACTTCGCACACAACACTATTTGGAATAATATATTGCGTTGAAAGTGGTTAGAATTGAAAATCATAGTCTTATGCTAGAAATTACGTGTTAAGTTCTGATTTTATGTAATTTTAAAGCTTTTTTGGTACTTTTGCGCTTAAAATAGCTCAAACTTGTTTCGTTTTGCACGAAACTTGCCACACAACACTATTTCGTGTATATTATTGCGTTGAAGTGGTTAGAATTGAAAATCATAGTCATATGCTAGAAATTAAGTGTTAAGTTGCGATTTTAAGGGTTTTTAACCGTTTTTGGCTTTTTTGCGCATATAGTAGCTCAAACTTTGTTTGTTTTGTGCAAAACTTGCCACATAACAAAATTTCGTCTATATTATTGCGTTGAAGTGGTTAGAATTGAAAATTATAGTCATATGATAGAAATTACGTGTTAAGTTGCGATTTTAAGGGTTTTTAATCGTTTTTCGCACTTTTGCGCATAAAGTAGATCAAACTTGGTTTGCTTAGCACGAAACTTGGCACTGAACATTATTTGGTATATATTATTGTGTTGAAGTGGTTACAATTGAAAATCATAGTCATATGTTAGTAATTACGCGTTAAGTTCCGATTTTATGCGTTTTTAAGCGTTTTTGACACTTTCGCGCTTAAAGTAGCTCAAACTTGTTTTGTTTTGCGCGAAACTTGCCACACAAAACTATTTCGTCTATATTATTGCGTTGAAGTGGTTAGAATTGAAAATCATAGTCATATGCTAGAAATTTCGTGTTAAGTTGCGATTTTAAGGGTTTTTATCCGTTTTTGGCTTTTTTGCGCATAAAGTAGCTCAAACTTTGTTTGTTTTGTGCAAAACTTGCCACATAACAAAATTTCGTCTATATTATTGCGTTGAAGTGGTTAGAATTGAAAATTATAGTCATATGATAGAAATTACGTGTTAAGTTGCGATTTTATGGGTTTTTAATCGTTTTTCGCACTTTTGCGCATAAAGTAGATCAAACTTTGTTTCTTTTGCTCGAAACTTCGCACACAACACTATTTGGAATAATATATTGCGTTGAAGTGGTTAGAATTGAAAATCATAGTCTTATGCTAGAAATTACGTGTTAAGTTCTGATTTTATGTAATTTTAAAGCTTTTTTGGTACTTTTGCGCTTAAAATAGCTCAAACTTGTTTCGTTTTGCACGAAACTTGCCACACAACACTATTTCGTGTATATTATTGCGTTGAAGTGGTTAGAATTGAAAATCATAGTCATATGCTAGAAATTAAGTGTTAAGTTGCGATTTTAAGGGTTTTTAACCGTTTTTGGCTTTTTTGCGCATATAGTAGCTCAAACTTGTTTGTTTTGTGCAAAACTTGCCACATAACAAAATTTCGTCTATATTATTGCGTTGAAGTGGTTAGAATTGAAAATTATAGTCATATGATAGAAATTACGTGTTAAGTTGCGATTTTAAGGGTTTTTAATCGTTTTTCGCACTTTTGCGCATAAAGTAGATCAAACTTGGTTTGCTTAGCACGAAACTTGGCACTGAACATTATTTGGTATATATTATTGTGTTGAAGTGGTTACAATTGAAAATCATAGTCATATGTTAGTAATTACGCGTTAAGTTCCGATTTTATGCGTTTTTTAAGCGTTTTTGACACTTTCGCGCTTAAAGTAGCTCAAACTTGTTTTGTTTTGCGCGAAACTTGCCACACAAAACTATTTCGTCTATATTATTGCGTTGAAGTGGTTAGAATTGAAAATCATAGTCATATGCTAGAAATTACGTGTTAAGTTGCGATTTTAAGGGTTTTTAACCGCTTTTGGCTTTTTTGCGCATAAAGTAGCTCAAACTTTGTTTGTTTTGTGCAAAACTTGCCACATAACAAAATTTCGTCTATATTATTGCGTTGAAGTGGTTAGAATTGAAAATTATAGTCATATGATTGAAATTACGTGTTAAGTTGCGATTTTATGGGTTTTTAATCGTTTTTCGCACTTTTGCGCATAAAGTAGATCAAACTTGGTTTGCTTAGCACGAAACTTGCCACACAACACTATTTCGTGTATATTATTGCGTTGAAGTGGTTAGAATTGAAAATCATAGTCATATGCTAGAAATTAAGTGTTAAGTTGCGATTTTAAGGGTTTTTAACCGTTTTTGGCTTTTTTGCGCATATAGTAGCTCAAACTTTGTTTGTTTTGTGCAAAACTTGCCACATAACAAAATTTCGTCTATATTATTGCGTTGAAGTGGTTAGAATTGAAAATTATAATCATATGATAGAAATTACGTGTTAAGTTGCGATTTTAAGGGTTTTTAATCGTTTTTCGCACTTTTGCGCATAAAGTAGATCAAACTTGGTTTGCTTAGCACGAAACTTGGCACTGAACATTATTTGGTATATATTATTGTGTTGAAGTGGTTACAATTGAAAATCATAGTCATATGTTAGTAATTACGCGTTAAGTTCCGATTTTATGCGTTTTTAAGCGTTTTTGACACTTTCGCGCTTAAAGTAGCTCAAACTTGTTTTGTTTTGCGCGAAACTTGCCACACAAAACTATTTCGTCTATATTATTGCGTTGAAGTGGTTAGAATTGAAAATCATAGTCATATGCTAGAAATTACGTGTTAAGTTGCGATTTTAATGGTTTTTAACCGCTTTTGGCTTTTTTGCGCATAAAGTAGCTCAAACTTTGTTTGTTTTGTGCAAAACTTGCCACATAACAAAATTTCGTCTATATTATTGCGTTGAAGTGGTTAGAATTGAAAATTATAGTCATATGATAGAAATTACGTGTTAAGTTGCGATTTTATGGGTTTTTAATCGTTTTTCGCACTTTTGCGCATAAAGTAGATCAAACTTGGTTTGCTTAGCACGAAACTTGGCACTGAACATTATTTGGTATATATTATTGTGTTGAAGTGGTTACAATTGAAAATCATAGTCATATGTTAGTAATTACGCGTTAAGTTCCGATTTTATGCGTTTTTAAGCGTTTTTAACACTTTCGCGCTTAAAGTAGCTCAAACTTGTTTTGTTTTGCGCGAAACTTGCCACACAAAACTATTTCGTCTATATTATTGCGTTGAAGTGGTTAGAATTGAAAATCATAGTCATATGCTAGAAATTACGTGTTAAGTTGCGATTTTAAGGGTTTTTAACCGTTTTTGGCTTTTTTGCGCATAAAGTAGCTCAAACTTTGTTTGTTTTGTGCAAAACTTGCCACATAACAAAATTTCGTCTATATTATTGCGTTGAAGTGGTTAGAATTGAAAATTATAGTCATATGATAGAAATTACGTGTTAAGTTGCGATTTTATGGGTTTTTAATCGTTTTTCGCACTTTTGCGCATAAAGTAGATCAAACTTGGTTTGCTTAGCACGAAACTTGGCACTGAACATTATTTGGTATATATTATTGTGTTGAAGTGGTTACAATTGAAAATCATAGTCATATGTTAGTAATTACGCGTTAAGTTCCGATTTTATGCGTTTTTAAGCGTTTTTGACACTTTCGCGCTTAAAGTAGCTCAAACTTGTTTTGTTTTGCGCGAAACTTGCCACACAAAACTATTTCGTCTATATTATTGAGTTGAAGTGGTTAGAATTGAAAATCATAGTCATATGCTAGAAATTTCGTGTTAAGTTGCGATTTTAAGGGTTTTTATCCGTTTTTGGCTTTTTTGCGCATAAAGTAGCTCAAACTTTGTTTGTTTTGTGCAAAACTTGCCACATAACAAAATTTCGTCTATATTATTGCGTTGAAGTGGTTAGAATTGAAAATTATAGTCATATGATAGAAATTACGTGTTAAGTTGCGATTTTATGGGTTTTTAATCGTTTTTCGCACTTTTGCGCATAAAGTAGATCAAACTTTGTTTCTTTTGCTCGAAACTTCGCACACAACACTATTTGGAATAATATATTGCGTTGAAGTGGTTAGAATTGAAAATCATAGTCTTATGCTAGAAATTACGTGTTAAGTTCTGATTTTATGTATTTTTAAGCTTTTTTGGTACTTTTGCGCTTAAAATAGCTCAAACTTGTTTCGTTTTGCACGAAACTTGCCACACAACACTATTTCGTGTATATTATTGCGTTGAAGTGGTTAGAATTGAAAATCATAGTCATATGCTAGAAATTAAGTGTTAAGTTGCGATTTTAAGGGTTTTTAACCGTTTTTGGCTTTTTTGCGCATATAGTAGCTCAAACTTTGTTTGTTTTGTGCAAAACTTGCCACATAACAAAATTTCGTCTATATTATTGCGTTGAAGTGGTTAGAATTGAAAATTATAGTCATATGATAGAAATTACGTGTTAAGTTGCGATTTTAAGGGTTTTTAATCGTTTTTCGCACTTTTGCGCATAAAGTAGATCAAACTTGGTTTGCTTAGCACGAAACTTGGCACTGAACATTATTTGGTATATATTATTGTGTTGAAGTGGTTACAATTGAAAATCATAGTCATATGTTAGTAATTACGCGTTAAGTTCCGATTTTATGCGTTTTTAAGCGTTTTTGACACTTTCGCGCTTAAAGTAGCTCAAACTTGTTTTGTTTTGCGCGAAACTTGCCACACAAAACTATTTCGTCTATATTATTGCGTTGAAGTGGTTAGAATTGAAAATCATAGTCATATGCTAGAAATTACGTGTTAAGTTGCGATTTTAAGGGTTTTTAACCGCTTTTGGCTTTTTTGCGCATAAAGTAGCTCAAACTTTGTTTGTTTTGTGCAAAACTTGCCACATAACAAAATTTCGTCTATATTATTGCGTTGAAGTGGTTAGAATTGAAAATTATAGTCATATGATAGAAATTACGTGTTAAGTTGCGATTTTATGGGTTTTTAATCGTTTTTCGCACTTTTGCGCATAAAGTAGATCAAACTTGGTTTGCTTAGCACGAAACTTGGCACTGAACATTATTTGGTATATATTATTGTGTTGAAGTGGTTACAATTGAAAATCATAGTCATATGTTAGTAATTACGCGTTAAGTTCCGATTTTATGCGTTTTTAAGCGTTTTTGACACTTTCGCGCTTAAAGTAGCTCAAACTTGTTTTGTTTTGCGCGAAACTTGCCACACAAAACTATTTCGTCTATATTATTGCGTTGAAGTGGTTAGAATTGAAAATCATAGTCATATGCTAGAAATTACGTGTTAAGTTGCGATTTTAAGGATTTTTAACCGTTTTTGGCTTTTTTGCGCATAAAGTAGCTCAAACTTTGTTTGTTTTGTGCAAAACTTGCCACATAACAAAATTTCGTCTATATTATTGCGTTGAACTGGTTAGAATTGAAAATTATAGTCATATGATAGAAATTACGTGTTAAGTTGCGATTTTATGGGTTTTTAATCGTTTTTCGCACTTTTGCGCATAAAGTAGATCAAACTTTGTTTCTTTTGCTCGAAACTTCGCACACAACACTATTTTGAATAATATATTGCGTTGAAGTGGTTAGAATTGAAAATCATAGTCTTATGCTAGAAATTACGTGTTAAGTTCTGATTTTATGTATTTTTAAGCTTTTTTGGTACTTTTGCGCTTAAAATAGCTCAAACTTGTTTCGTTTTGCACGAAACTTGCCACACAACACTATTTCGTGTATATTATTGCGTTGAAGTGGTTAGAATTGAAAATCATAGTCATATGCTAGAAATTAAGTGTTAAGTTGCGATTTTAAGGGTTTTTAACCGTTTTTGGCTTTTTTGCGCATATAGTAGCTCAAACTTTGTTTGTTTTGTGCAAAACTTGCCACATAACAAAATTTCGTCTATATTATTGCGTTGAAGTGGTTAGAATTGAAAATTATAGTCATATGATAGAAATTACGTGTTAAGTTGCGATTTTAAGGGTTTTTAATCGTTTTTCGCACTTTTGCGCATAAAGTAGATCAAACTTGGTTTGCTTAGCACGAAACTTGGCACTGAACATTATTTGGTATATATTATTGTGTTGAAGTGGTTACAATTGAAAATCATAGTCATATGTTAGTAATTACGCGTTAAGTTCCGATTTTATGCGTTTTTAAGCGTTTTTGACACTTTCGCGCTTAAAGTAGCTCAAACTTGTTTTGTTTTGCGCGAAACTTGCCACACAAAACTATTTCGTCTATATTATTGCGTTGAAGTGGTTAGAATTGAAAATCATAGTCATATGCTAGAAATTACGTGTTAAGTTGCGATTTTAAGGGTTTTTAACCGCTTTTGGCTTTTTTGCGCATAAAGTAGCTCAAACTTTGTTTGTTTTGTGCAAAACTTGCCACATAACAAAATTTCGTCTATATTATTGCGTTGAAGTGGTTAGAATTGAAAATTATAGTCATATGATAGAAATTACGTGTTAAGTATCGATTTTATGGGTTTTTAATCGTTTTTCGCACTTTTGCGCATAAAGTAGATCAAACTTGGTTTGCTTAGCACGAAACTTGGCACTGAACATTATTTGGTATATATTATTGTGTTGAAGTGGTTACAATTGAAAATCATAGTCATATGTTAGTAATTACGCGTTAAGTTCCGATTTTATGCGTTTTTAAGCGTTTTTGACACTTTCGCGCTTAAAGTAGCTCAAACTTGTTTTGTTTTGCGCGAAACTTGCCACACAAAACTATTTCGTCTATATTATTGCGTTGAAGTGGTTAGAATTGAAAATCATAGTCATATGCTAGAAATTACGTGTTAAGTTGCGATTTTAAGGATTTTTAACCGTTTTTGGCTTTTTTGCGCATAAAGTAGCTCAAACTTTGTTTGTTTTGTGCAAAACTTGCCACATAACAAAATTTCGTCTATATTATTGCGTTGAAGTGGTTAGAATTGAAAATTATAGTCATATGATAGAAATTACGTGTTAAGTTGCGATTTTATGGGTTTTTAATCGTTTTTCGCACTTTTGCGCATAAAGTAGATCAAACTTGGTTTGCTTAGCACGAAACTTGGCACTGAACATTATTTGGTATATATTATTGTGTTGAAGTGGTTACAATTGAAAATCATAGTCATATGTTAGTAATTACGCGTTAAGTTCCGATTTTATGCGTTTTTAAGCGTTTTTGACACTTTCGCGCTTAAAGTAGCTCAAACTTGTTTTGTTTTGCGCGAAACTTGCCACACAAAACTATTTCATCTATATTATTGCGTTGAAGTGGTTAGAATTGAAAATCATAGTCATATGCTAGAAATTTCGTGTTAAGTTGCGATTTTAAGGGTTTTTATCCGTTTTTGGCTTTTTTGCGCATAAAGTAGCTCAAACTTTGTTTGTTTTGTGCAAAACTTGCCACATAACAAACTTTCGTCTATATTATTGCGTTGAAGTGGTTAGAATTGAAACTTATAGTCATATGATAGAAATTACGTGTTAAGTTGCGATTTTATGGGTTTTTAATCGTTTTTCGCACTTTTGCGCATAAAGTAGATCAAACTTTGTTTCTTTTGCTCGAAACTTCGCACACAACACTATTTGGAATAATATATTGCGTTGAAGTGGTTTGAATTGAAAATCATAGTCTTATGCTAGAAATTACGTGTTAAGTTCTGATTTTATGTATTTTTAAGCTTTTTTGGTACTTTTGCGCTTAAAATAGCTCAAACTTGTTTCGTTTTGCACGAAACTTGCCACACAACACTATTTCGTGTATATTATTGCGTTGAAGTGGTTAGAATTGAAAATCATAGTCATATGCTAGAAATTAAGTGTTAAGTTGCGATTTTAAGGGTTTTTAACCGTTTTTGGCTTTTTTGCGCATATAGTAGCTCAAACTTTGTTTGTTTTGTGCAAAACTTGCCACATAACAAAATTTCGTCTATATTATTGCGTTGAAGTGGTTAGAATTGAAAATTATAGTCATATGATAGAAATTACGTGTTCTGTTGCGATTTTAAGGGTTTTTAATCGTTTTTCGCACTTTTGCGCATAAAGTAGATCAAACTTGGTTTCTTTTGCTCGAAACTTCGCACACAACACTATTTGGAATAATATATTGCGTTGAAGTGGTTAGAATTGAAAATCATAGTGTTATGCTAGAAATTACGTGTTAAGTTCTGATTTTATGTGTTTTTAAGCTTTTTTGGCACTTTTGCGCTTAAAATAGCTCAAACTTATTTCGTTTTCCGCGAAACTTGCCACACAACACTATTTCGTGTATATTATTGCGTTGAAGTGGTTAGAATTGAAAATCATAGTCATATGCTAGAAATTAAGTGTTAAGTTGCGATTTTAAGGGTTTTTAACCGTTTTTGGCTTTTTTGCGCATATAGTAGGTCAAACTTTGTTTGTTTTGTGCAAAACTTGCCACATAACAAAATTTCGTCTATATTATTGCGTTGAAGTGGTTAGAATTGAAAATTATAGTCATATGATAGAAATTACGTGCTAAGTTGCGATTTTAAGGGTTTTTAATCGTTTTTCGCACTTTTGCGCATAAAGTAGATCAAACTTGGTTTGCTTAGCACGAAACTTGGCACTGAACATTATTTGGTATATATTATTGTGTTGAAGTGGTTACAATTTAAAATCATAGTCATATGTTAGTAATTACGCGTTAAGTTTCGATTTTATGCGTTTTTAAGCGTTTTTGACACTTTCGCGCTTAAAGTAGCTCAAACTTGTTTTGTTTTGCGCGAAACTTGCCACACAAAACTATTTCGTCTATATTATTGCGTTGAAGTGGTTAGAATTGAAAATCATAGTCATATGCTAGAAATTACGTGTTAAGTTGCGATTTTAAGGGTTTTTAACCGTTTTTGGCTTTTTTGCGCATAAAGTAGCTCAAACTTTGTTTGTTTTGTGCAAAACTTGCCACATAACAAAATTTCGTCTATATTATTGCGTTGAAGTGGTTAGAATTGAAAATTATAGTCATATGATAGAAATTACGTGTTAAGTTGCGATTTTATGGGTTTTTAATCGTTTTTCGCACTTTTGCGCATAAAGTAGATCAAACTTGGTTTGCTTAGCACGAAACTTGGCACTGAACATTATTTGGTATATATTATTGTGTTGAAGTGGTTACAATTGAAAATCATAGTCATATGTTAGTAATTACGCGTTAAGTTCCGATTTTATACGTTTTTAAGCGTTTTTGACACTTTAGCGCTTAAAGTAGCTCAAACTTGTTTTGTTTTGCGCGAAACTTGCCACACAAAACTATTTCGTCTATATTATTGCGTTGAAGTGGTTAGAATTGAAAATCATAGTCATATGCTAGAAATTTCGTGTTAAGTTGCGATTTTAAGGGTTTTTATCCGTTTTTGGCTTTTTTGCGCATAAAGTAGCTCAAACTTTGTTTGTTTTGTGCAAAACTTGCCACATAACAAAATTTCGTCTATATTATTGCGTTGAAGTGGTTAGAATTGAAAAATTATAGTCATATGATAGAAATTACGTGTTAAGTTGCGATTTTATGGGTTTTTAATCGTTTTTCGCACTTTTGCGCATAAAGTAGATCAAACTTTGTTTCTTTTGCTCGAAACTTCGCACACAACACTATTTGCAATAATATATTGCGTTGAAGTGGTTAGAATTGAAAATCATAGTCTTATGCTAGAAATTACGTGTTAAGTTCTGATTTTATGTATTTTTAAGCTTTTTTGGTACTTTTGCGCTTAAAATAGCTCAAACTTGTTTCGTTTTGCACGAAACTTGCCACACAACACTATTTCGTGTATATTATTGCGTTGAAGTGGTTAGAAATTAAAATCATAGTCATATGCTAGAAATTAAGTGTTAAGTTGCGATTTTAAGGGTTTTTAACCGTTTTTGGCTTTTTTGCGCATATAGTAGCTCAAACTTTGTTTGTTTTGTGCAAAACTTGCCACATAATAAAATTTCGTCTATATTATTGCGTTCAAGTGGTTAGAATTGAAAATTATAGTCATATGATAGAAATTACGTGTTCTGTTGCGATTTTAAGGGTTTTTAATCGTTTTTCGCACTTTTGCGCATAAAGTAGATCAAACTTGGTTTCTTTTGCTCGAAACTTCGCACACAACACTATTTGGAATAATATATTGCGTTGAAGTGGTTAGAATTGAAAATCATAGTGTTATGCTAGAAATTACGTGTTAAGTTCTGATTTTATGTGTTTTTAAGCTTTTTTGGCACTTTTGCGCTTAAAATAGCTCAAACTTGTTTCGTTTTGCGCGAAACTTGCCACACAACACTATTTCGTCTATATTATTGCGTTGAAGTGGTTAGAATTGAAAATCATAGTCATATGCTAGAAATTAAGTGTTAAGTTGCGATTTTAAGGGTTTTTAACCGTTTTTGGCTTTTTTGCGCATAAAGTAGCTCAAACTTTGTTTGTTTTGTGCAAAACTTGCCACATAACAAAATTTCGTCTATATTATTGCGTTGAAGTGGTTAGAATTGAAAATTATAGTCATATGATAGAAATTACATGTTAAGTTGCGATTTTAAGGGTTTTTAATCGTTTTTCGCACTTTTGCGCATAAAGTAGATCAAACTTGGTTTGCTTAGCACGAAACTTGGCACTGAACATTATTTGGTATATATTATTGTGTTGAAGTGGTTACAATTGAAAATCATAGTCATATGTTAGTAATTACGCGTTATGTTCTGATTTTATGCGTTTTTAAGCGTTTTTGACACTTTCGCGCTTAAAGTAGCTCAAACTTGTTTTGTTTTGCGCGAACTTGCCACACAAAACTATTTCGTCTATATTATTTTGTTGAAGTGGTTAGAATTGAAAATCATAGTCATATGCTAGAAATTACGTGTTAAGTTGCGATTTTAAGGGTTTTTAACCGTTTTTGGCTTTTTTGCGCATAAAGTAGCTCAAACTTTGTTTGTTTTGTGCAAAACTTGCCACATAACAAAATTTCGTCTATATTATTGCGTTGAAGTGGTTAGAATTGAAAATTATAGTCATATGATAGAAATTACGTGTTAAGTTGCGATTTTATGGGTTTTTAATCGTTTTTCGCACTTTTGCACATAAAGTAGATCAAACTTTGTTTCTTTTGCTCGAAACTTCGCACACAACACTATTTGCAATAATATATTGCGTTGAAGTGGTTAGAATTGAAAATCATAGTCTTATGCTAGAAATTACGTGTTAAGTTCTGATTTTATGTATTTTTAAGCTTTTTTGGTACTTTTGCGCTTAAAATAGCTCAAACTTGTTTCGTTTTGCACGAAACTTGCCACACAACACTATTTCGTGTATATTATTGCGTTGAAGTGGTTAGAATTGAAAATCATAGTCATATGCTAGAAATTAAGTGTTAAGTTGCGATTTTAAGGGTTTTTAACCGTTTTTGGCTTTTTTGCACATATAGTAGCTCAAACTTTGTTTGTTTTGTGCAAAACTTGCCACATAATAAAATTTCGTCTATATTATTGCGTTGAAGTGGTTAGAATTGAAAATTATAGTCATATGATAGAAATTACGTGTTCTGTTGCGATTTTAAGGGTTTTTAATCGTTTTTCGCACTTTTGCGCATAAAGTAGATCAAACTTGGTTTCTTTTGCTCGAAACTTCGCACACAACACTATTTGGAATAATATATTGCGTTGAAGTGGTTAGAATTGAAAATCATAGTCTTATGCTAGAAATTACGTGTTAAGTTCTGATTTTATGTGTTTTTAAGCTTTTTTGGCACTTTTGCGCTTAAAATAGCTCAAACTTGTTTCGTTTTGCGCGAAACTTGCCACACAACACTATTTCGTCTATATTATTGCGTTGAAGTGGTTAGAATTGAAAATCATAGTCATATGCTAGAAATTAAGTGTTAAGTTGCGATTTTAAGGGTTTTTAACCGTTTTTGGCTTTTTTGCGCATAAAGTATCTCAAACTTTGTTTGTTTTGTGCAAAACTTGCCACATAACAAAATTTCGTCTATATTATTGCGTTGAAGTGGTTAGAATTGAAAATTATAGTCATATGATAGAAATTACATGTTAAGTTGCGATTTTAAGGGTTTTTAATCGTTTTTCGCACTTTTGCGCATAAAGTAGATCAAACTTGGTTTGCTTAGCACGAAACTTGGCGCTGAACATTATTTGGTATATATTATTGTGTTGAAGTGGTTACAATTGAAAATCATAGTCATATGTTAGTAATTACGCGTTAAGTTCTGATTTTATGCGTTTTTAAGCGTTTTTGACACTTTCGCGCTTAAAGTAGCTCAAACTTGTTTTGTTTTGCGCGAACTTGCCACACAAAACTATTTCGTCTATATTATTTCGTTGAAGTGGTTAGAATTGAAAATCATAGTCATATGCTAGAAATTACGTGTTAAGTTGCGATTTTAAGGGTTTTTAACCGTTTTTGGCTTTTTTGCGCATAAAGTAGCTCAAACTTTCTTTGTTTTGTGCAAAACTTGCCACATAACAAAATTTCGTCTATATTATTGCGTTGAAGTGGTTAGAATTGAAAATTATAGTCATATGATAGAAATTACGTGTTAAGTTGCGATTTTATGCGTTTTTAAGCGTTTTTGGCACTTTTGCGCATAAAGTAGCTCAAACTTGGTTTGTTTAGCACGAAACATGGCACTGAACATTATTTGGTATAAATTATTGTGTTCAAGTGCTTACAATTGAAAATCATAGTCATATGTTAGTAATTACGCGTTAAGTTCCGATTTTATGCGTTTTTAAGCGTTTTTGGCACTTTCGCGCTTAAAGTAGCTCAAACTTGTTTTATTTTGCGCGAAACTTGCCACACAACACTATTTCGTCTATATTCTTGCGTTGAAGTGGTTAGAATTGAAAATCATAGTCATATGCTAGAAATTACGTGTTAAGTTGCGATTTTAAGGGTTTTTAACCGTTTTTGGCTTTTTTGCGCATAAAGTAGCTCAAACTTTGTTTGTTTTGTGCAAAACTTGCCACATAACAAAATTTCGTCTATATTATTGCGTTGAAGTGGTTAGAATTGAAAATTATAGTCATATGATAGAAATTACGTGTTAAGTTGCGATTTTAAGGGTTTTTAATCGTTTTTGGCACTTTTGCGCATAAAGTAGATCAAACTTGGTTTCTTTTGCTCGAAACTTCGCACACAACACTATTTGGAATAATATATTGCGTTGAAGTGGATAGAATTGAAAATCATAGTCTTATGCTAGAAATTACGTGTTAAGTTTCGATTTTATGTGTTTTTAAGCTTTTTTGGCACTTTTGCGCTTAAAATAGCTCAAACTTGTTTCGTTTTGCGCGAAACTTGCCACACAACACTATTTCGTCTATATTATTGCGTTGAAGTGGTTAGAATTGAAAATCATAGTTATATGCTAGAAATTACGTGTTAAGTTGCGATTTTAAGGGTTTTTAACCGTTTTTGGCTTTTTTGCGCATAAAGTAGCTCAAACTTTCTTTGTTTTGTGCAAAACTTGCCACATAACAAAATTTCGTCTATATTATTGCGTTGAAGTGGTTAGAATTGAAAATTATAGTCATATGTTAGAAATTACGTGTTAAGTTGCGATTTTATGGGTTTTTAATCGTTTTTCGCTGTTTTGCGCATAAAGTAGATCAAACTTTGTTTCTTTTGCTCGATACTTCGCACACAACACTATTTGGAATAATATATTGCGTTGAAGTGGATAGAATTGAAAATCATAGTCTTATGCTAGAAATTACGTGTTAAGTTTCGATTTTATGTGTTTTTAAGCTTTTTTGGCACTTTTGCGCTTAAAATAGCTCAAACTTGTTTCGTTTTGCGCGAAACTTGCCACACAACACTATTTCGTCTATATTATTGCGTTGAAGTGGTTAGAATTGAAAATCATAGTTATATGCTAGAAATTACGTGTTAAGTTGCGATTTTAAGGGTTTTTAACCGCTTTTGGCTTTTTTGCGCATAAAGTAGCTCAAACGTTGTTTGTTTTTTGCAAAACTTGCCACATAACACTATTTCGTCTATATTATTGCTTTGAAGTGGTTAGAATTGAAAATTATAGTCATATGCTAGAAATTACGTGTTAAGTTGCGATTTTAAGGGTTTTTAATCGTTTTTCGCACTTTTGCGCATAAAGTAGATCTAACTTGGTTTCTTTTGCTCGAAACTTCGCACACAACACTATTTGGAATAATATATTGCGTTGAAGTGGTTAGAATTGAAAATTATAGTTATATGTTAGAAATTACGTGTTAAGTTGCGATTTTAAGGGTTTTTAACCGTTTTTGGCACTTTTGCGCATAATGTAGCTCAAACTTGGTTTGTTTTGCATGAAACATGGCACACAACACTATTTGGAATATATTATTGTGTTGAAGTGGATAGAATTGAAAATCATAGTCATATGCTAGAAATTACGTGTTAAGTTCCGATTTTTTGTGTTTTTAAGCCTTTTTGGCACTTTCGCGCTTAAAATAGCTCAAACTTGTTTCGTTTTGCGCGAAACTTGCCACACAACACTATTTCGTCTATACTATTGCATTGAAGTGGTTAGAATTGAAAATCATAGTCATATGCTAGAAATTAAGTGTTAAGTTGCGATTTTATGGGTTTTTAACCGTTTTTGGCTTTTTTTGCGCATAAAGTAGCTCAAACTTTGTTTGTTTTGTGCAAAACTTGCCACATAACAAAATTTCGTCTATATTATTGCGTTGAAGTGGTTAGAATTGAAAATTATAGTCATATGCTAGAAATTACGTGTTAAGTTGCGATTTTAAGGGTTTTTTAATCGTTTTTCGCACTTTTGCGCATAAAGTAGATCAAACTTGGTTTCTTTTGCTCGAAACTTCGCACACAACACTATTTGGAATAATATATTGCGTTGAAGTGGTTAGAATTGAAAATCATAGTCTTATGCTAGAAATTACGTGTTAAGTTCTGATTTTATGTGTTTTTAAGCTTTTTTGGCACTTTTGCGCTTAAAATAGCTCAAACTTGTTTCGTTTTGCGCGAAACTTGCCACACAACACTATTTCGTCTATATTATTGCGTTGAAGTGGTTAGAATTGAAAATCATAGTTATATGCTAGAAATTACGTGTTAAGTTGCGATTTTAAGGGTTTTTAACCGCTTTTGGCTTTTTTGCGCATAAAGTAGCTCAAACTTTGTTTGTTTTTTGCAAAACTTGCCACATAACACTATTTCGTCTATATTATTGCGTTGAAGTGGTTAGAATTGAAAATTATAGTCATATGCTAGAAATTACGTGTTAAGTTGCGATTTTAAGGGTTTTTAATCGTTTTTCGCACTTTTGCGCATAAAGTAGATCTAACTTGGTTTCTTTTGCTCGAAACTTCGCACACAACACTATTTGGAATAATATATTGCGTTGAAGTGGTTAGAATAGAAAATTATAGTTATATGTTAGAAATTACGTGTTAAGTTGCGATTTTAAGGGTTTTTAACCGTTTTTGGCACTTTTGCGCATAATGTAGCTCAAACTTGGTTTGTTTTGAATGAAACATGGCACACAACACTATTTGGAATATATTATTGTGTTGAAGTGGATAGAATTGAAAATCATAGTCATATGCTAGAAATTACGTGTTAAGTTCCGATTTTTTGTGTTTTTAAGCCTTTTTGGCACTTTCGCGCTTAAAATAGCTCAAACTTGTTTCGTTTTGCGCGAAACTTGCCACACAACACTATTTCGTCTATACTATTGCGTTGAAGTGGTTAGAATTGAAAATCATAGTCATATGCTAGAAATTAAGTGTTAAGTTGCGATTTTAAGGGTTTTTAACCGTTTTTGGCTTTTTTGCGCATAAAGTAGCTCAAACTTTGTTTGTTTTGTGCAAAACTTGCCACATAACAAAATTTCGTCTATATTATTGCGTTGAAGTGGTTAGAATTGAAAATTATAGTCATATGCTAGAAATTACGTGTTAAGTTGCGATTTTAAGGGTTTTTTAATCGTTTTTCGCACTTTTGCGCATAAAGTAGATCAAACTTGGTTTCTTTTGCTCGAAACTTCGCACACAACACTATTTGGAATAATATATTGCGTTGAAGTGGTTAGAATTGAAAATCATAGTCTTATGCTAGAAATTACGTGTTAAGTTCTGATTTTATGTGTTTTTAAGCTTTTTTGGCACTTTTGCGCTTAAAATAGCTCAAACTTGTTTCGTTTTGCGCGAAACTTGCCACACAACACTATTTCGTCTATATTCTTGCGTTGAAGTGGTTAGAATTGAAAATCATAGTCATATGCTAGAAATTAAGTGTTAAGTTGCGATTTTAAGGGTTTTTAACCGTTTTTGGCTTTCTTGCGCATAAAGTAGCTCAAACTTTGTTTGTTTTGTGCAAAACTTGCCACATAACACAATTTCGTCTATATTATTGCGTTGAAGTGGTTAGAATTGAAAATTATAGTCATATGATAGAAATTACGTGTTAAGTTGCGATTTTAAGGGTTTTTAATCGTTTTTCGCACTTTTGCGCATAAAGTAGATCTAACTTGGTTTCTTTTGCTCGAAACTTCGCACACAACACTATTTGGAATAATATATTGCGTTGAAGTGGTTAGAATAGAAAATTATAGTTATATGTTAGAAATTACGTGTTAAGTTGCGATTTTAAGGGTTTTTAACCGTTTTTGGCACTTTTGCGCATAATGTAGCTCAAACTTGGTTTGTTTTGCATGAAACATGGCACACAACACTATTTGGAATATATTATTGTGTTGAAGTGGATAGAATTGAAAATCATAGTCATATGCTAGAAATTCATGTTAAGTTCCGATTTTTTGTGTTTTTAAGCCTTTTTGGCACTTTCGCGCTTAAAATAGCTCAAACTTGTTTCGTTTTGCGCGAAACTTGCCACACAACACTATTTCGTCTATACTATTGCATTGAAGTGGTTAGAATTGAAAATCATAGTCATATGCTAGAAATTAAGTGTTAAGTTGCGATTTTAAGGGTTTTTAACCGTTTTTGGCTTTTTTGCGCATAAAGTAGCTCAAACTTTGTTTGTTTTGTGCAAAACTTGCCACATAACAAAATTTCGTCTATATTATTGCGTTGAAGTGGTTAGAATTGAAAATTATAGTCATATGCTAGAAATTACGTGTTAAGTTGCGATTTTAAGGGTTTTTTAATCGTTTTTCGCACTTTTGCGCATAAAGTAGATCAAACTTGGTTTCTTTTGCTCGAAACTTCGCACACAACACTATTTGGAATAATATATTGCGTTGAAGTGGTTAGAATTGAAAATCATAGTCTTATGCTAGAAATTACGTGTTAAGTTCTGATTTTATGTGTTTTTAAGCTTTTTTGGCACTTTTGCGCTTAAAATAGCTCAAACTTGTTTCGTTTTGCGCGAAACTTGCCACACAACACTATTTCGTCTATATTCTTGCGTTGAAGTGGTTAGAATTGAAAATCATAGTCATATGCTAGAAATTAAGTGTTAAGTTGCGATTTTAAGGGTTTTTAACCGTTTTTGGCTTTCTTGCGCATAAAGTAGCTCAAACTTTGTTTGTTTTGTGCAAAACTTGCCACATAACACAATTTCGTCTATATTATTGCGTTGAAGTGGTTAGAATTGAAAATTATAGTCATATGATAGAAATTACGTGTTAAGTTGCGATTTTAAGGGTTTTTAATCGTTTTTCGCACTTTTGCGCATAAAGTAGATCTAACTTGGTTTCTTTTGCTCG
The DNA here is from genome assembly GCF_026212465.1 of Amaranthus tricolor. Taxonomy (NCBI): domain Eukaryota; kingdom Viridiplantae; phylum Streptophyta; class Magnoliopsida; order Caryophyllales; family Amaranthaceae; genus Amaranthus; species Amaranthus tricolor. Next base: position 13,599,922 of record NC_080049.1, read on the forward strand.
AAACTTCGCACACAACACTATTTGGAATAATATATTGCGTTGAAGTGGTTAGAATAGAAAATTATAGTTATATGTTAGAAATTACGTGTTAAGTTGCGATTTTAAGGGTTTTTAACCGTTTTTGGCACTTTTGCGCATAATGTAGCTCAAACTTGGTTTGTTTTGCATGAAACATGGCACACAACACTATTTGGAATATATTATTGTGTTGAAGTGGATAGAATTGAAAATCATAGTCATATGCTAGAAATTACATGTTAAGTTCCTATTTTTTGTGTTTTTAAGCCTTTTTGGCACTTTCGCGCTTAAAATAGCTCAAACTTGTTTCGTTTTGCGCGAAACTTGCCACACAACACTATTTCGTCTATACTATTGCGTTGAAGTGGTTAGAATTGAAAATCATAGTCATATGCTAGAAATTAAGTGTTAAGTTGCGATTTTAAGGGTTTTTAACCGTTTTTGGCTTTTTTGCGCATAAAGTAGCTCAAACTTTGTTTGTTTTGTGCAAAACTTGCCACATAACAAAATTTCGTCTATATTATTGCGTTGAAGTGGTTAGAATTGAAAATTATAGTCATATGCTAGAAATTACGTGTTAAGTTGCGATTTTAAGGGTTTTTTAATCGTTTTTCGCACTTTTGCGCATAAAGTAGATCAAACTTGGTTTCTTTTGCTCGAAACTTCGCACACAACACTATTTGGAATAATATATTGCGTTGAAGTGGTTAGAATTGAAAATCATAGTCTTATGCTAGAAATTACGTGTTAAGTTCTGATTTTATGTGTTTTTAAGCTTTTTTGGCACTTTTGCGCTTAAAATAGCTCAAACTTGTTTCGTTTTGCGCGAAACTTGCCACACAACACTATTTCGTCTATATTCTTGCGTTGAAGTGGTTAGAATTGAAAATCATAGTCATATGCTAGAAATTAAGTGTTAAGTTGCGATTTTAAGGGTTTTTAACCGTTTTTGGCTTTCTTGCGCATAAAGTAGCTCAAACTTTGTTTGTTTTGTGCAAAACTTGCCACATAACACAATTTCGTCTATATTATTGCGTTGAAGTGGTTAGAATTGAAAATTACAGTCATATGATAGAAATTACGTGTTAAGTTGCGATTTTAAGGGTTTTTAATCGTTTTTCGCACTTTTGCGCAAAAAGTAGATCAAACTTGATTTCTTTTGCTCGAAACTTCGCACACAACACTATTTGGAATAATATAATGCGTTGAAGTGGTTAGAATTGAAAAATTATAGTCATATGCTAGAAATTACGTGTTAAATTGCGATTTTATGCGTTTTTAAGCGTTTTTGGCACTTTTGCGCATAAAGTAGCTCAAACTTGGTTTGTTTAGCACGAAACATGGCACTGAACATTATTTGGTATAAATTATTGTGTTCAAGTGCTTACAATTGAAAATCATAGTCATATGTTAGTAATTACGCGTTAAGTTCCGATTTTATGCGTTTTTAAGCGTTTTTGGCACTTTCGCGCTTAAAGTAGCTCAAACTTGTTTTATTTTGCGCGAAACTTGCCACACAACACTATTTCGTCTATATTCTTGCGTTGAAGTGGTTAGAATTGAAAATCATAGTCATATGCTAGAAATTACGTGTTAAGTTGCGATTTTAAGGGTTTTTAACCGTTTTTGGCTTTTTTGCGCATAAAGTAGCTCAAACTTTGTTTGTTTTGTGCAAAACTTGCCACATAACAAAATTTCGTCTATATTATTGCGTTGAAGTGGTTAGAATTGAAAATTATAGTCATATGATAGAAATTACGTGTTAAGTTGCGATTTTAAGGGTTTTTAATCGTTTTTGGCACTTTTGCGCATAAAGTAGATCAAACTTGGTTTCTTTTGCTCGAAACTTCGCACACAACACTATTTGGAATAATATATTGCGTTGAAGTGGTTAGAATTGAAAATCATAGTCTTATGCTAGAAATTACGTGTTAAGTTTCGATTTTATGTGTTTTTAAGCGTTTTTGGCACTTTCGCGCTTAAAATAGCTCAAACTTGTTTCGTTTTGCGCGAAACTTGCCACACAACACTATTTCGTCTATATTATTGCGTTGAAGTGGTTAGAATTGAAAATCATAGTCATATGCTAGAAATTACGTGTTAAGTTGCAATTTTAAGGGTTTTTAATCGTTTTTCGCACTTTTGCGCATAAAGTAGATCAAACTTGGTTTCTTTTGCTCGAAACTTCGCACACAACACTATTTGGAAGAATATATTGCGTTGAAGTGGTTAGAATTGAAAATCATAGTCTTATGCTAGAAATTACGTGTTAAGTTTCGATTTTATGTGTTTTTAAGCTTTTTTGGCACTTTTGCGCTTAAAATAGCTCAAACTTGTTTCGTTTTGCGCGAAACTTGCCACACAACACTATTTCGTCTATATTATTGCGTTGAAGTGGTTAGAATTGAAAATCATAGTCATATGCTAGAAATTACGTGTTAAGTTGCGATTTTATGGGTTTTTAACCGTTTTTGGCTTTTTTGCGCATAAAGTAGCTCAAACTTTGTTTGTTTTTTGCAAAACTTGCCACATAACACTATTTCGTCTATATTATTGCGTTGAAGTGGTTAGAATTGAAAATCATAGTCATATGCTAGAAATTACGTGTTAAGTTGCGATTTTAAGGGTTTTTAACCGTTTTTGGCTTTATTGCGCATAAAGTAGCTCAAACTTTGTTTGTTTTTTACAAAACTTGCCACATAACACTATTTCGTCTATATTATTGCGTTGAAGTGGTTAGAATTTAAAATTATAGTCATATGCTAGAAATTACGTGTTAAGTTGCGATTTTAAGGGTTTTTAATCGTTTTTCGCACTTTTGCGCATAAAGTAGATCAAACTTGGTTTCTTTTGCTCGAAACTTCGCACACAACACTATTTGGAATAATATATTGCGTTGAAGTGGTTAGAATTGAAAATCATAGTCTTATGCTAGAAATTACGTGTTAAGTTTCGATTTTATGTGTTTTTAAGCTTTTTTGGCACTTTTGCGCTTAAAATAGCTCAAACTTGTTTCGTTTTGCGCGAAACTTGCCACACAACACTATTTCGTCTATATTATTGCGTTGAAGTGGTTAGAATTGAAAATCATAGTCATATGCTAGAAATTACATGTTAAGTTGCAATTTTAAGGGTTTTTAATCGTTTTTTGCACTTTTGCGCATAAAGTAGATCAAACTTGGTTTCTTTTGCTCGAAACTTCGCACACAACACTATTTGGAATAATATATTGCGTTGAAGTGGTTAGAATTGAAAATTATAGTCTTATGCTAGAAATTACGTGCTAAGTTCTGATTTTATGTGTTTTTAAGCTTTTTTGGCACTTTTGCGCTTAAAATAGCTCAAACTTGTTTCGTTTTGCGCGAAACTTGCCACACAACACTATTTCGTCTATATTATTGCGTTGAAGTGGTTAGAATTGAAAATCATAGTCATATGCTAGAAATTAAGTGTTAAGTTGCGATTTTAAGGGTTTTTAACCGTTTTTGGCTTTTTTGCGCATAAAGTAGCTCAAACTTTGTTTGTTTTGTGCAAAACTTGCCACATAACAAAATTTCGTCTATATTATTGCGTTGAAGTGGTTAGAATTTAAAATTAAAGTCGTATGATAGAAATTACGTGTTAAGTTGCGATTTTAAGGGTTTTTAATCGTTTTTCGCACTTTTGCGCAAAAAGTAGATCAAAATTGATTTCTTTTGCTCGAAACTTCGCACACAACACTATTTGGAATAATATATTGCGTTGAAGTGGTTAGAATTGAAAAATTATAGTCATATGCTAGAAATTACGTGTTAAATTGCGGTTTTATGCGTTTTTAAGCGTTTTTGGCACTTTTGCGCATAAAGTAGCTCAAACTTGGTTTGTATAGCACGAAACATGGCACTGAACATTATTTGGTATAAATTATTGTGTTCAAGTGCTTACAATTGAAAATCATAGTCATATGTTAGTAATTACGCGTTAAGTTCCGATTTTATGCGTTTTTAAGCGTTTTTGGCACTTTCGCGCTTAAAGTAGCTCAAACTTGTTTTATTTTGCGCGAAACTTGCCACGCAACACTATTTTGTCTATATTATTGCGTTCAAGTGGTTAGAATTCAAAATCATAGTCATATGCTAGAAATTACGTGTTAAGTTGCGATTTTATGGGTTTTTAACCGTTTTTGGCACTTTTGCGCATAATGTAGTTCAAACTTGATTTGCTTAGCACGAAACTTGGCACTGAACATTATTTGGTATATATTATTGTGTTGAAGTTGTTACAATTGAAAATCATAGTCATATGTTAGTAATTACGCGTTAAGTTCCGATTTTATGCGTTTTTAAGCGTTTTTGACACTTTCGCGCTTAAAGTAGCTCAAACAAGTTTTGTTTTGCGCGAAACTTGCCACACAAAACTATTTCGTCTATATTATTGCGTTGAAGTGGTTAGAATTGAAAATCATAGTCATATGCTAGAAATTACGTGTTAAGTTGCGATTTTAAGGGTTTTTAACCGTTTTTGGCTTTTTTGCGCATAAAGTAGCTCAAACTTTGTTTGTTTTGTGCAAAACTTGCCACATAACAAAATTTCGTCTATATTATTGCGTTGAAGTGGTTAGAATTGAAAATTATAGTCATATGATAGAAATTACGTGTTAAGTTGCGATTTTAAGGGTTTTTAATCGTTTTTCGCACTTTTGCGCATAAAGTAGATCAAACTTGGTTTCTTTTGCTCGAAACTTCGCACACAACACTATTTGGAATAATATATTGCGTTGAAGTGGTTAGAATTGAAAATCATAGTCTTATGCTAGAAATTACGTGTTAAGTTTCGATTTTATGTGTTTTTAAGCTTTTTTGGCACTTTTGCGCTTAAAATAGCTCAAACTTGTTTCGTTTTGCGCGAAACTTGCCACACAACACTATTTCGTCTATATTATTGCGTTGAAGTGGTTAGATTTGAAAATCATAGTCATATGCTAGAAATTACGTGTTAAGTTGCGATTTTAAGGGTTTTTAACCGTTTTTGGCACTTTTGCGCATAATGTAGCTCAAACTTGGTTTGTTTTGCATCAAAACATGGCACACAACACTATTTGGAATATATTATTGTGTTGAAGTGGATAGAATTGAAAATCATAGTCATATGCTAGAAATTACGTGTTAAGTTCCGATTTTTTGTGTTTTTAAGCGTTTTTGGCACTTTCGCGCTTAAAATAGCTCAAACTTGTTTCGTTTTGCACGAAACTTGCCACACAACACTATTTCGTCTATATTATTGCGTTGAAGTGGTTAGAATTGAAAATCATAGTCATATGCTAGAAATTACGTGTTAAGTTGCAATTTTAAGGGTTTTTAATCGTTTTTCGCACTTTTGCGCATAAAGTAGATCAATCTTGGTTTCTTTTGCTCGAAACTTCGCACACAACACTATTTGGAATAATATATTGCGTTGAAGTGGTTAGAATTGAAAATTATAGTCTTATGCTAGAAATGACGTGCTAAGTTCTGATTTTATGTGTTTTTAAGCTTTTTTGGCACTTTTGCGCTTAAAATAGCTCAAACTTGTTTCGTTTTGCGCGAAACTTGCCACACAACACTATTTCGTCTTATTATTGCGTTGAAGTGGTTAGAATTGAAAATCATAGTCATATGCTAGAAATTACGTGCTAAGTTGCGATTTTAAGGGTTTTTAACCGTTTTTGGCTTTTTTGCGCATAAAGTAGCTCAAACTTTGTTTGTTTTGTGCAAAACATGCCACATAACACTATTTCATCTATATTATTGCGTTGAAGTGGTTAGAATTTAAATTTATAGTCATATGCTAGAAATTACGTGTTAAGTTGCGATTTTAAAGGTTTTTTTATCGTTTTTCGCACTTTTGCGCATAAAGTAGATCAAACTTGGTTTCTTTTGCTCGAAACTTCGCACACCAACACTATTTGGAAGAATATATTGCGTTGAAGTGGTTAGAATTGAAAATCATAGTCTTATGCTAGAAATTACGTGTTAAGTTTCGATTTTATGTGTTTTTAAGCTTTTTTGGCACTTTTGCGCTTAAAATAGCTCAAACTTGTTTCGTTTTGCGCGAAACTTGCCACACAACACTATTTCGTCTATATTATTGCGTTCAAGTGGTTAGAATTGAAAATCATAGTCATATGCTAGAAATTACGTGTTAAGTTGCGATTTTAAGGGATTTTAACCGTTTTTGGCTTTTTTGCGCATAAAGTAGCTCAAACTTTGTTTGTTTTTTGCAAAACTTGCCACATAACACTATTTCGTCTATATTATTGCGTTGAAGTGGTTAGAATTGAAAATCATAGTCATATGCTAGAAATTACGTGTTAAGTTGCGATTTTAAGGGTTTTTAACCGTTTTTGGCACTTTTGCGCATAATGTAGCTCAAACTTGGTTTGTTTTGCATGAAACATGGCACACAACACTATTTGGAATATATTATTGTGTTGAAGTGGATAGAATTTAAAATCATAGTAATATGCTAGAAATTACGTGTTAAGTTCCGATTTTATGTGTTTTTAATCGTTTTTCGCACTTTTGCGCATAAAGTAGATCTATCTTGGTTTCTTTTGCTCGAAACTTCGCACACAACACTATTTGGAATAATATATTGCGTTGAAGTGGTTAGAATTGAAAATCATAGTCATATGCTAGAAATTACGTGTTAAATTGCGATTTTATGTGTTTTTAAGCGTTTTTGGCACTTTCGCGCTTAAAATAGCTCAAACTTCTTTCGTTTTGCGCGAAACTTGCCACACAACACTATGTCGTCTATATTATTGCGTTGAAGTGGTTACAATTGAAAATCATAGTCATGTGCTAGAAATTAAGTGTTAAGTTGCGATTTTAAGGGTTTTTAACCGTTTTTGGCTTTTTTGCGCATAAAGTAGCTCAAACTTTGTTTGTTTTGTGCAAAACTTGCCACATAACAAAATTTCGTCTATATTATTGCGTTGAAGTGGTTAGAATTGAAAATTATTGTCATATGATAGAAATTACGTGTTAAGTTGCGATTTTAAGGGTTTTTAATCGTTTTTCGCACTTTTGCGCATAAAGTA
>NC_080049.1:13607099-13702099 GCF_026212465.1 Amaranthus tricolor
TTAAAGCGTTTTTTGGCACTTTTGCGCATAAAGTAGCTCTAACTTCGTTTGTTTTGTGCGAAACTTGCCACATAACACTATTTCGTCTATATTATTGCGTTGAAGTGGTTTAGAATTCAAAATTATAGTCATATGCTACAATTATGTGTTAATTTTCGATTTTAAGGGGTTTTTAACCGTTTTTTACACTTTTGCGCATAAAGAAGCTCAAACTCGGTTTGTTTTGCACGGAATTTGGCATACATCAATATTTGGAATATATTATTTTGTTGAAGTGGTTAGAATTGAGAATCATTGTCGTATGCTAGAAATTACGTGTTAAGTTGCGATTTTAAGGGTTTTTAAGTTTTTTTCAGTACTTTTGCGCATAAAGTAGCTCTAACTTGGTTTGTTTTTCACGAAACTTAGCACACAATACTATTTGGTATATATTATTGTTTGAAAGTGCTTAGAATAAAAAATCATATTCATATGCTAGAAATTACGTGTGAAGTTTCGATTTTATGCGTTTTTTAAGCGTTTTTTCCACTTTTGCGCATAAAGTAGCTCAAACTTGGTTTATTTTTGCACGAAACTTGGCACATAACACTAATTTCTATATATTATTGTATTGAAGTGGTTAGAATTGAAAATCATAGTCCTATGCTAGAAATTACGTGTTAAGTTGCGATTTTGTGCGTTGGTTAAGCGTTTTTGGCACTTTTGCGCTTAAAGTACGCTAACTTGGTTTGTTTTGTGCGAAACTTGCCACATAACACTAATTTCGTGTATATTATTGCGTTTGAAGTGGTTAGAATTAAAAATCTAATTCATATGCTAGAAATTACGTGTTAAGTAGCGATTTTAAGGGTTTTTAATCGTTTTTCGCACTTTTGCGCATAAAGTAGCTCAAACTTGGTTTGTTTTGCACGAAACTTGGCACACAACACTATTTGGAAAAAATTATTGTGTTTAAGTGGTTAGAATTGAAAATCATAGGTCATATGCTAGAAATTACGTGATAAGTTGCGATTTTATGCGGTTTTTAAGCGTTTTTAGAACTTTTGCGCATAAAGGTAACTCAAACTCGGTTTTGTTATGTGAAACATGCCCTCCCTACACTATTTGGGTCTATATTATTGCGTTGAAGTGGTTAGAATTTAAAATCATAGTCATATGCTAGAAATTACGTGTTAAGTTTCGATTTTAAGGTTTTTAACCGTTTTTTGGCACTTTTGCGCATAAAGTAGCTCAAACTCGGTTTGTTTTGCACGAATTTGGCACACATCAATATTAGAATATATTATTTTGTTGAAGTAGTTAGAATTGAAAATCATTGTCGTATGCTAGAAATTACGTGTTTAAGTTGCGATTTTAAGGGTTTTTAAGTTTTTTTAGTACTTTTGCGGGATAAAGTAGCTCAAACTTGGTTTGTTTTTCACGAAACTTGGGCACACAATACTATTTGGTATATATTATTGTGTTGTATATATTATTGTGTTGAAGTGCTTAGAATTTAAAATCATATTCAAATGCTGGAAATTACGTGTAAAATTTTGATTTTATGCCATTTAAAGCGTTTTTGGCACTTTTGCGCATAAAGTAGCTCTAACTTCGTTTGTTTTGTGCGAAACTTGCCACATAACACTATTTCGGTCTATATTATTGCGTTGAAGTGGTTAGAATTCAAAATTATAGTCATATGCTACAAATTATGTGTTAATTTTCGATTTTTAAGGGTTTTTTAACCGTTTTTTACACTTTTGCGCATAAAGAAGCTCAAACTCGGTTTGTTTTGCACGGAATTTGGCATACATCAATATTTGGAATATATTATTTTGTTGAAGTGGTTAGAATTGAGAATCATTGTCGTATGCTAGAAATTACGTGTTAAGTTGCGATTTTTAAGGGTTTTTAAGTTTTTTCAGTACTTTTGCGCATAAAGTAGCTCTAACTTGGTTTGTTTTTCACGAAACTTAGCACACAATACTATTGGTATATATTATTGTGTTGAAGTGCTTAGAATAAAAAATCATATTCATATGCTAGAAATTACGTGTGAAGTTTCGATTTTATGCGTTTTTAAGCGTTTTTTCCACTTTTGCGCATAAAGTAGCTCAAACTTGGTTTATTTTGCACGAAACTTGGCACATAACACTAATTTCTATATATTATTGTATTGAAGTGGTTAGAATTGAAAATCATAGTCCTATGCTAGAAATTACGTGTTAAGTTGCGATTTTGTGCGTTGTTAAGCGTTTTTGGCACTTTTGCGCTTAAAGTAGCTCTAACTTGGTTTGTTTTGTGCCGAAACTTGCCACATAACACTATTTCGTGTATATTATTGCGTTGAAGTGGTTAGAATTAAAAATCATATTCATATGCTAGAAATTACGTGTTTAAGTAGCGATTTTAAGGGTTTTTAATCCGTTTTTCGCACTTTTGCGCATAAAGTAGCTCAAACTTGGTTTGTTTTGCACGAAACTTGGCACACAACACTATTTGGAAAAAATTATTGTGTTGAAGTGGTTAGAATTGAAAATCATAGTCATATGCTAGAAATTACGTGATAAGTTGCGATTTTATGCGTTTTTAAGCGTTTTTAGAACTTTTGCGCATAAAGTAACTCAAACTCGGTTTGTTATGTTGTGAAACTTGCCACCCTACACTATTTGGTCTATATTATTGCGTTGAAGTGGTTAGAATTTAAAATCATGTCATATGCTAGAAATTACGTGTTAAGTTTCGATTTTAAGGTTTTTAACCGTTTTTGGCACTTTTGCGCATTAAAGTAGCTCAAACTCGGTTTGTTTTGCACGGGAATTTGGCACACATCAATATTTAGAATATATATTTTGTTGAAGTAGTTAGAATTGAAAATCATTGTCGTATGCTAGAAATTACGTGTTAAGTTGCGATTTTAAGGGTTTTTTAAGTTTTTTATAGTACTTTTGCGGATAAAGTAGCTCAAACTTGGTTTGTTTTTCAAGAAACTTGGCAACCACAATACTATTTGGTATATATTATTGTGTTGTATATATTATTGTGTTGAAGTGCTTAGAATTTAAAATCATATTCAAATGCTGGAAATTACGTGTAAAGTTTTGATTTTATGCCATTTAAAGCGTTTTTGGCACTTTTGCGCATAAAGTAGCTCTAACTTAGTTTGTTTTGTGCGAAACTTGCCACATATCACTATTTCGTCTATATATTGCGTTGAAGTGGTTAGAATTCAAAATTATAGTCATATGCTACAAATTATGTGTTAATTTTCGATTTTAAGGGTTTTTAACACTTTTGCGCATAAAGAAGCTCAAACTCCGTTTGTTTTGCACGAATTTGGCATACATCAATATTGGAATATATTATTTTGTTGAAGTGGTTAGAATTGAGAATCATTGTCGTATGCTAGAAATTACGTGTTAAGTTGCGATTTTAAGGGTTTTTAAGTTTTTCTCAGTACTTTTGCGCATAAAGTAGCTCTAACTTGGTTTGTTTTTCAACGAAACTTGGCACACAATACTATTGGTATATATTATTGTGTTGAAGTGCTTAGAATAAAAAATCATATTCATATGCTAGAAATTACGTGTTAAGTTTCGATTTTATGCGTTTTTAAGCGTTTTTTTCCACTTTTGCGCATAAAGTAGCTTAAACTTGGTTTATTTTGCACGAAACTTGGCACATAACACTAATTTCTATATATTATTGTATTGAAGTGGTTAGAATTGAAAATCATAGTCCTATGCTAGAAATTACGTGTTAAGTTGCGATTTTGTGCGTTGTTAAGCGTTTTTGGCACTTTTGCGCTTAAAGTAGCTCTAACTTGGTTTTGTTTTGTGCGAAACTTGCCACATAACACTATTTCGTGTATATTATTGCGTTGAAGTGGTTAGAATTAAAAATCATATTCATATGCTAGAAATTACGTGTTAAGTAGCGATTTTAAGGGTTTTTAATCGTTTTTCGCACTTTTGCGCATAAAGTAGCTCAAACTTGGTTTGTTTTGCACGAAACTTGGCACACAACACTATTTGGAAAAAATTATTGGTGTTTAAGTGGTTAGAATTGAAAATCATAGTCATATGCTAGAAATTACGTGATAAGTTGCGATTTTATGCGTTTTTAAGCGTTTTTAGAACTTTTGCGCATAAAGTAACTCAAACTCGGTTTGTTATGTGTGAAACATGCCACCCTACACTATTTGGTCTATATTATTGCGTTGAAGGTGGTTAGAATTTAAAATCATAGTCATATGCTAGAAATTACGTGTTAAGTTTCGATTTTAAGGTTTTTAACCGTTTTTGGCACTTTTGCGCATAAAGTAGCTCAAACTCGGTTTGTTTTGCACGGAATTTGGAACACATCAATATTTAGAATATATTATTTTGTTGAAGTAGTTAGAATTGAAAATCATTGTCGTATGCTAGAAAATACGTGTTAAGTTGCGATTTTAAGGGTTTTTAAGTTTTTTTAGTACTTTTGCGCATAAAGTAGCTCAAACTTGGTTTGTTTTTCACGAAACTTGGCACACAATACTATTTGGTATATATTATTGTGTTGTATATATTATTGTGTTGAAGTGCTTAGAATTTAAATCATATTCAAATGCTGGAAATTACGGTGAAAAATTTTGATTTTATGCCATTTTAAAGCGTTTTTGGCACTTTTGCGCATAAAGTAACTAGTTTGTTTTGTGCGAAACTTGCCACATAACACTATTTCGTCTATATTATTGCGTTGAAGTGGTTAGAATTCAAAATTATAGTCATATGCTACAAATTATGTGTTAATTTTCGATTTTTAAGGGTTTTTAAACCGTTTTTTACACTTTTGCGCATAAAGAAGCTCAAACTCGGTTTGTTTTGCACGGAATTTGGCATACATCAATATTTGGAATATATTATTTTGTTGAAGTGGTTAGAATTGAGAATCATTGTCGTATGCTAGAAATTACGTGTTAAGTTGCGATTTTAAGGGTTTTTAAGTTTTTTCAGTACTTTTGCGCATAAAGTAGCTCTAACTTGGTTTGTTTTTCACGAAACTTAGCACACAATACTATTTGGTATATATTATTGTGTTGAAGTGCTTAGAATAAAAAATCATATTCATATGCTAGAAAATTACGTGTGAAGTTTCGATTTTATGCGTTTTTTAAGCGTTTTTTCCACTTTTGCGCATAAAGTAGCTCAAACTTGGTTTATTTTGCACGAAACTTGGCACATATCACTAATTTCTATATATTATTGTATTGAAGTGGTTAGAATTGAAAATCATAGTCCTATGCTAGAAATTACGTGTTAAGTTGCGATTTTGTGCGTTGTTAAGCGTTTTTGGGCATTTTTGCGCTTAAAGTAGCTCTAACTTGGTTTGTTTTGTGCGGAAACTTGCCACATAACACTATTTCGTGTATATTATTGCGTTGAAGTGGTTAGAATTAAAAATCATATTCATATGCTAGAAATTACGTGTTAAGTAGCGATTTTAAGGGTTTTTAATCGTTTTTCGCACTTTTGCGCATAAAGTAGGCTCAAACTTGGTTTGTTTTGCACGAAACTTGGCACACAACACTATTTGGAAAAAATTATTGTGTTGGAAGTGGTTGGAATTTAAAATCATAGTCATATGCTAGAAATTACGTGATAAGTTGCGATTTTATGCGTTTTTAAGCGTTTTTAGAACTTTTGCGCATAAAGTAACTCAAACTCGGTTTTGTATATGTGTGAAACTTGCCACCCTAACACTATTTGGTCTATATTATTGCGTTGAAGTGGTTAGAATTTAAAATCATAGTCATATGCTAGAAATTACGTGTTAAGTTTCGATTTTAAGGTTTTTAACCGTTTTTGGCACTTTTGCGCATAAAGTAGCTCAAACTCGGTTTGTTTTGGCACGGAATTTGGCACACATCAATCTTTAGAATATATTATTTTGTTGAAGTAGTTAGAATTAAAAATCATTGTCGTATGCTAGAAATTCCGTGGTTAAATTGCGATTTTAAGGGTTTTTAAGTTTTTTTAGTACTTTTGCGGATAAAGTAGCTCAAACTTGGTTTGTTTTTCACGAAACTTGGCACACAATACTATTTTGGTATATATTATTGTGTTGTATATATTATTATGTTGAAGTGCTTAGAATTTAAAATCATATTCAAATGCTGGAAATTACGTGTAAAATTTTGATTTTATGCCATTTAAAGCGTTTTTGGCACTTTTGCGCATAAAGTAGCTCTAACTTAGTTTGTTTTGTGCGAAACTTGCCACATAACACTATTTCGTCTATATTATTGCGTTGAAGTGGTTAGAATTCAAAATTTATAGTCATATGCTACAAATTATGTGTTAATTTTCGATTTTAAGGGTTTTTTTACCGGTTTTTTACACTTTTGCGCATAAAGAAGCTCAAACTCGGTTTGTTTTGCACGGAATTTGGGCATACATCAATATTTGGAATATATTATTTTGTTGAAGTGGTTAGAATTGAGAATCATTGTCGTTATGCTAGAAATTACGTGTTAAGTTGCGATTTTAAGGGTTTTTTAAGTTTTTTCAGTACTTTTGCGCATAAAGTAGCTCTAACTTGGTTTGTTTTTCACGAAACTTAGCACACAATACTATTTGGTATATATTATGTGTGTTGAAGTGCTTAGAATAAAAAATCATATTCATATGCTAGAAATTACGTGTGAAGTTTCGATTTTATGCGTTTTTAAGCGTTTTTTCCACTTTTGCGCATAAAGTAGCTCAAACTTGGTTTATTTTGCACGAAACTTGGCACATAACACTAATTTCTATATATTATTGTATTGAAGTGGTTAGAATTGAAAATCATAGTCCTATGCTAGAAATTACGTGTTAAGTTACGATTTTGTGCGTTGTTAAGCGTTTTTGGCACTTTTGCGCTTTAAAGTAGCTCTAACTTGGTTTGTTTTGTGCGAAACTTGCCACATAACACTATTTCGTGTATATTATTGCGTTGAAGTGGTTAGATTAAAAATCATATTCATATGCTAGAAATTACGTGTTAAGTAGCGATTTTAAGGGTTTTTAAATCGTTTTTCGCACTTTTGCGCATAAAGTAGCTCAAACTTGGTTTGTTTTGCACGAAACTTGGCCACACAACACTATTTGGAAAAAAATTATTGTGTTGAAGTGGTTAGAAATTGAAAATCATAGTCATATGCTAGAAATTACGTGATAAGTTGCGATTTTATGCGTTTTTAAGCGTTTTTTAGAACTTTTGCGCATAAAAGTAACTCAAACTCGGTTTGTTATGTGTGAAACTTGCCACCCTACACTATTTGGTCTATATTATTGCGTTGAAGTGGTTAGAATTTAAAATCATAGTCATATGCTAGAAATTACGTGTTAAGTTTCGATTTTAAGGTTTTTAACCGTTTTTGGCACTTTTGCGCATAAAGTAGGTCAAACTCGGTTTGTTTTGCACGGAATTTGGCACACATCAATATTTAGAATATATTATTTTGTTGAAGTAGTTAGAATTGAAAATCATTGTCGTATGCTAGAAATTACGTGTTAAGTTGCGATTTTAAGGGTTTTTAAGTTTTTTTAGTACTTTTGCGGATAAAGTAGCTCAAACTTGGTTTGTTTTTCACGAAACTTGGCACACAATACTATTTGGTATATATTATTGTGTTGTATATATTATTGTGTTGAAGTGCTTAGAATTTAAAATCATATTCAAATGCTGGAAATTACGTGTAAAATTTTGATTTTATGCCATTTAAAGCGTTTTTGGCACTTTTGCGCATAAAGTAGCTCTAACTTAGTTTGTTTTGTGCGAAACTTGCCACATAACACTATTTCGTCTATATTATTGCGTTGAAGTGGTTAGAATTCAAAATTATAGTCATATGCTACAAATTATGTGTTAATTTTCGATTTTAAGGGTTTTTAACCGTTTTTTACACTTTTGCGCATAAAGAAGCTCAAACTCGGTTTGTTTTGCACGGAATTTGGCATACATCAATATTTGGAATATATTATTTTGTTGAAGTGGTTAGAATTGAGAATCATTGTCGTATGCTAGAAATTACGTGTTTAAGTTGCGATTTTAAGGGTTTTTAAGTTTTTTTCAGTACTTTTGCGCATAAAGTAGCTCTAACTTGGTTTGTTTTTCACGAAACTTAGCACACAATACTATTTGGTTATATATTATTGTGTTGAAGTGCTTAGAATAAAAAATCCATATTCATATGCTAGAAATTACGTGTGAAGTTTCGATTTTATGCGTTTTTAAGCGTTTTTTTCCACTTTTTGCGCATAAAGTAGCTCAAACTTGGTTTATTTTGCACGAAACTTGGCACATAACACTAATTTCTATATATTATTGTATTGAAGTGGTTAGAATTGAAAATCATAGTCCTATGCTAGAAATTACGTGTTAAGTTGCGATTTTGTGCGTTGTTAAGCGTTTTTGGCACTTTTGCGCTTAAAGTAGCTCTAACTTGGTTTGTTTTGTGCGAAACTTGCCACATAACACTATTTCGTGTATATTATTGCGTTGAAGTGGTTAGAATTAAAAATCATATTCATATGCTAGAAATTACGTGTTAAGTAGCGATTTTAAGGGTTTTTAATCGTTTTTCGCACTTTTGCGCATAAAGTAGCTCAAACTTGGTTTGTTTTGCACGAAACTTGGCACACAACACTATTTGGAAAAAATTATTGTGTTGAAGTGGTTAGAATTGAAAATCATAGTCATATGCTAGAAATTACGTGATAAGTTGCGATTTTATGCGTTTTTAAGCGTTTTCAGAACTTTTGCGCATAAAGTAACTCAAACTCGGTTTGTTATGTGTGAAACTTGCCACCCTACACTATTTGGTCTATATTATTGCGTTGAAGTGGTTAGAATTTAAAATCATAGTCATATGCTAGAAATTACGTGTTAAGTTTCGATTTTTAAGGTTTTTAACCGTTTTTGGCACTTTTGCGCATAAAGTAGGTCAAACTCGGTTTGTTTTGCACGGAATTTGGCACACATCAATATTTAGAATATATTATTTTGTTGAAGTAGTTAGAATTGAAAATCATTGTCATATGCTAGAAATTACGTGTTAAGTTGCGATTTTAAGGGTTTTTAAGTTTTTTTAGTACTTTTGCGGATAAAGTAGCTCAAACTTGGTTTGTTTTTCACGAAACTTGGCACACAATACTATTTGGTATATATTATTGTGTTGTATATATTATTGTGTTGAAGTGCTTAGAATTTAAAATCATATTCAAATGCTGGAAATTACGTGTAAAATTTTGATTTTATGCCATTTAAAGCGTTTTTGGCACTTTTGCGCATAAAGTAGCTCTAACTTAGTTTGTTTTGTGCGAAACTTGCCACATAACACTATTTCGTCTATATTATTGCGTTGAAGTGGTTAGAATTCAAAATTATAGTCATATGCTACAAATTATGTGTTAATTTTCGATTTTAAGGGTTTTTAACCGTTTTTTACACTTTTGCGCATAAAGAAGCTCAAACTCGGTTTGTTTTGCACGGAATTTGGCATACATCAATATTTGGAATATATTATTTTGTTGAAGTGGTTAGAATTGAGAATCATTGTCGTATGCTAGAAATTACGTGTTAAGTTGCGATTTTAAGGGTTTTTAAGTTTTTTCAGTACTTTTGCGCATAAAGTAGCTCTAACTTGGTTTGTTTTTCACGAAACTTAGCACACAATACTATTTGGTATATATTATTGTGTTGAAGTGCTTAGAATAAAAAATCATATTCATATGCTAGAAATTACGTGTGAAGTTTCGATTTTATGCGTTTTTTAAGCGTTTTTTTCCACTTTTGCGCATAAAGTAGCTCAAACTTGGTTTATTTTGCACGAAACTTGGCACATAACACTAATTTCTATATATTATTGTATTGAAGTGGTTAGAATTGAAAATCATAGTCCTATGCTAGAAATTACGTGTTAAGTTGCGATTTTGTGCGTTGTTAAGCGTTTTTGGCACTTTTGCGCTTAAAGTAGCTCTAACTTGGTTTGTTTTGTGCGAAACTTGCCACATAACACTATTTCGTGTATATTATTGCGTTGAAGTGGTTAGAATTAAAAATCATATTCATATGCTAGAAATTACGTGTTAAGTAGCGATTTTAAGGGTTTTTAATCGTTTTTCGCACTTTTGCGCATAAAGTAGCTCAAACTTGGTTTGTTTTGCACGAAACTTGGCACACAACACTATTTGGAAAAAATTATTGTGTTGAAGTGGTTGGAATTTAAAATCATAGTCATATGCTAGAAATTACGTGATAAGTTGCGATTTTATGCGTTTTTAAGCGTTTTTAGAACTTTTGCGCATAAAGTAACTCAAACTCGGTTTGTTATGTGTGAAACTTGCCACCCTACACTATTTGGTCTATATTATTGCGTTGAAGTGGTTAGAATTTAAAATCATAGTCATATGCTAGAAATTACGTGTTAAGTTTCGATTTTAAGGTTTTTAACCGTTTTTGGCACTTTTGCGCATAAAGTAGCTCAAACTCGGTTTGTTTTGCACGGAATTTGGCACACATCAATATTTAGAATATATTATTTTGTTGAAGTAGTTAGAATTAAAAATCATTGTCGTATGCTAGAAATTACGTGTTAAATTGCGATTTTAAGGGTTTTTAAGTTTTTTTAGTACTTTTGCGGATAAAGTAGCTCAAACTTGGTTTGTTTTTCACGAAACTTGGCACACAATACTATTTGGTATATATTATTGTGTTGTATATATTATTATGTTGAAGTGCTTAGAATTTAAAATCATATTCAAATGCTGGAAATTACGTGTAAAATTTTGATTTTATGCCATTTAAAGCGTTTTTGGCACTTTTGCGCATAAAGTAGCTCTAACTTAGTTTGTTTTGTGCGAAACTTGCCACATAACACTATTTCGTCTATATTATTGCGTTGAAGTGGTTAGAATTCAAAATTATAGTCATATGCTACAAATTATGTGTTAATTTTCGATTTTAAGGGTTTTTTACCGTTTTTTACACTTTTGCGCATAAAGAAGCTCAAACTCGGTTTGTTTTGCACGGAATTTGGCATACATCAATATTTGGAATATATTATTTTGTTGAAGTGGTTAGAATTGAGAATCATTGTCGTATGCTAGAAATTACGTGTTAAGTTGCGATTTTAAGGGTTTTTAAGTTTTTTCAGTACTTTTGCGCATAAAGTAGCTCTAACTTGGTTTGTTTTTCACGAAACTTAGCACACAATACTATTTGGTATATATTATTGTGTTGAAGTGCTTAGAATAAAAAATCATATTCATATGCTAGAAATTACGTGTGAAGTTTCGATTTTATGCGTTTTTAAGCGTTTTTTTCCACTTTTGCGCATAAAGTAGCTCAAACTTGGTTTATTTTGCACGAAACTTGGCACATAACACTAATTTCTATATATTATTGTATTGAAGTGGTTAGAATTGAAAATCATAGTCCTATGCTAGAAATTACGTGTTAAGTTGCGATTTTGTGCGTTGTTAAGCGTTTTTGGCACTTTTGCGCTTAAAGTAGCTCTAACTTGGTTTGTTTTGTGCGAAACTTGCCACATAACACTATTTCGTGTATATTATTGCGTTGAAGTGGTTAGAATTAAAAATCATATTCATATGCTAGAAATTACGTGTTAAGTAGCGATTTTAAGGGTTTTTAATCGTTTTTCGCACTTTTGCGCATAAAGTAGCTCAAACTTGGTTTGTTTTGCACGAAACTTGGCACACAACACTATTTGGAAAAAATTATTGTGTTGAAGTGGTTAGAATTGAAAATCATAGTCATATGCTAGAAATTACGTGATAAGTTGCGATTTTATGCGTTTTTAAGCGTTTTCAGAACTTTTGCGCATAAAGTAACTCAAACTCGGTTTGTTATGTGTGAAACTTGCCACCCTACACTATTTGGTCTATATTATTGCGTTGAAGTGGTTAGAATTTAAAATCATAGTCATATGCTAGAAATTACGTGTTAAGTTTCGATTTTAAGGTTTTTAACCGTTTTTGGCACTTTTGCGCATAAAGTAGGTCAAACTCGGTTTGTTTTGCACGGAATTTGGCACACATCAATATTTAGAATATATTATTTTGTTGAAGTAGTTAGAATTGAAAATCATTGTCATATGCTAGAAATTACGTGTTAAGTTGCGATTTTAAGGGTTTTTAAGTTTTTTTAGTACTTTTGCGGATAAAGTAGCTCAAACTTGGTTTGTTTTTCACGAAACTTGGCACACAATACTATTTGGTATATATTATTGTGTTGTATATATTATTGTGTTGAAGTGCTTAGAATTTAAAATCATATTCAAATGCTGGAAATTACGTGTAAAATTTTGATTTTATGCCATTTAAAGCGTTTTTGGCACTTTTGCGCATAAAGTAGCTCTAACTTAGTTTGTTTTGTGCGAAACTTGCCACATAACACTATTTCGTCTATATTATTGCGTTGAAGTGGTTAGAATTCAAAATTATAGTCATATGCTACAAATTATGTGTTAATTTTCGATTTTAAGGGTTTTTAACCGTTTTTTACACTTTTGCGCATAAAGAAGCTCAAACTCGGTTTGTTTTGCACGGAATTTGGCATACATCAATATTTGGAATATATTATTTTGTTGAAGTGGTTAGAATTGAGAATCATTGTCGTATGCTTGAAATTACGTGTTAAGTTGCGATTTTAAGGGTTTTTAAGTTTTTTCAGTACTTTTGCGCATAAAGTAGCTCTAACTTGGTTTGTTTTTCACGAAACTTAGCACACAATACTATTTGGTATATATTATTGTGTTGAAGTGCTTAGAATAAAAAATCATATTCATATGCTAGAAATTACGTGTGAAGTTTCGATTTTATGCGTTTTTAAGCGTTTTTTCCACTTTTGCGCATAAAGTAGCTCAAACTTGGTTTATTTTGCACGAAACTTGGCACATAACACTAATTTCTATATATTATTGTATTGAAGTGGTTAGAATTGAAAATCATAGTCCTATGCTAGAAATTACGTGTTAAGTTGCGATTTTGTGCGTTGTTAAGCGTTTTTGGCACTTTTGCGCTTAAAGTAGCTCTAACTTGGTTTGTTTTGTGCGAAACTTGCCACATAACACTATTTCGTGTATATTATTGCGTTGAAGTGGTTAGAATTAAAAATCATATTCATATGCTAGAAATTACGTGTTAAGTAGCGATTTTAAGGGTTTTTAATCGTTTTTCGCACTTTTGCGCATAAAGTAGCTCAAACTTGGTTTGTTTTGCACGAAACTTGGCACACAACACTATTTGGAAAAAATTATTGTGTTGAAGTGGTTAGAATTGAAAATCATAGTCATATGCTAGAAATTACGTGATAAGTTGCGATTTTATGCGTTTTTAAGCGTTTTTAGAACTTTTGCGCATAAAGTAACTCAAACTCGGTTTGTTATGCGTGAAACATGCCACCCTACACTATTTGGTCTATATTATTGCGTTGAAGTGGTTAGAATTTAAAATCATAGTCATATGCTAGAAATTACGTGTTAAGTTTCGATTTTAAGGGTTTTTAACCGTTTCTGGCACTTTTGCGCATAAAGTAGGTCAAACTTGGTTTGTTTAGCACGAAACATGGCATTGAAGATTATTTGGTATATATTATTGTGTTGAAGTGGTTAGAATTGAAAATAATAGTCATATGCTAGAAATTACGTCTTAAGTTTCGATTTTAAGGAATTTTAACCGTTTTTGGCACTTTTGCGCATAATGTAGTTCAAAGTTGATTTATTTTGCACGAAACTTGGCACAGAAAATTATTTGGTATGTATTATTTTGTTGAAGTGGTTAGCATTGAAAATTATACTCATATGCAAGAAATTACGTGTTAAGTTGCTATTTTATGCGTGTTTAATCGTTTTTGGCACTTTTGCAAAAAAAGTAGCTCAAACTTAATTTGTTTTGCGCGAAACTTGCCACATAACACTATTTCGTCTATATTATTTTGTTGAAGTGGTTAGAATTGAAAATCAAAGTCATATGCTAGAAATTACGTGTTATGTTGCGATTTTAAGGGTTTTAAACCATTTTCGCACTTTTGCGCATAAAGTGGCTCAAACTTGGTTTGTTTTGCGCGAAACTTCCCACATAACACTATTTCATCCATATTATTGCGTTGAAGTGGTCAGATTTGAAAATTATAGTCATATGCTACAAATTATGTGTTAAGTTGCGATTTTAAGGGTTTTTATGTTTTTTTTAGTACTTTTGCGCATAAAGTAGCTCAAACTTGGTTTGTTTTGCACGAAACTTGGCACACAATACTATTTGGTATATATTATTGTGTTGAAGAGCTTAGAATTTAAAATCATATTCATATGCTAGAAATTACGTGTTTAGTTGCGATTGTAAGCATTTTAAAGTGTTTTTTGCACTTTTGCGCATAAAGGAGCTCAAACTTGGTTTGTTTTGCGCGAAACTTCCCATATAACACAATTTCATCTATATTATTGTGTTGAAGTGGTTAGAATTGAAAATTATAGTTCTATGCTACAAATTATGTGTTAAGTTGCGATTTTAAGGGTTTTTAACCGTTTTGTGCACTTTTGCGCATAAAGTAGCTCAAACTTTGTTTGTTTTGCACGGAACTTGGAACACATCACAATTTGGAATAAGTTATTTTGTTGAAGTGGTTAGAATTAAAAATCAATGTCGTATGCTAGAAATTACGTGTTAAGTTGCAATTTTAAGATTTTGTAAGTTTTTTTTTTGTACTTTTGTGCATAATGTGCCTTAAACTTGGTTTGTTTTGCACGAAACTTGGCACACAATAGTATTTGGTATATATTATTGTGTTGAAGTGCAGAGAATTAAAAATCATATTAATATGCTAGAAATTACATGTTAAGTTGCGATTTTATGGTTTTTTAAGCGTTTTTGCCACTTTTGCGCATAAAGTAGCTCAAACTTGGTTTATTTTGAACGAAACTTGCACACAACACTATTTGGTATATATTATTGTGTTGAAGTGGTTGGAATTGAAAATCATAGTCATATGCTAGAAATTAAGTGTTAAGTTGCGATTTTATGCGTTTTTAAGCGTTTTTGGCACTTTTTGGACAAAAGTAGCTCAAACTTGGTTTGTTTTGCGCGAAACTTGCCACATAACACTATTTCGTCTATATTATTGCGTTGAAGTGGTTAGATTTAATAATCATAGTCATATGCTTGAAATTACGTATTAAGTTGCGATTTTAAGGGTTTTTAACCATTTTTCGCACTTTTGCGCATAAAGTAGCTCAAACTTGGTTTGTTTTGCATGAAACTTGGAACACAACACTATTTGGAATAAATTATTGTGTTGAAGTGTTTAGAATTTAAAATCATTGTCTTATGCTAGTAATTACGTGTTAAGTTGCGATTATAAGAGTTATTTAGTTCTTTTGGCACTTTTGCCCATAAAATAGCTCAAACTTGGTTTGTTTTGCACGAAACTTGGCACACAACACTATTTGGTATATATTATTGTGTTAAAGTACTTCAAACTTGGTTTGTTTTGCACGAAAAGTGGCGCACAATACTATTTGGTATGTATTATTGTGTTGAAGTGCTCAGAATTGAAAATCATATTCATATATTAGAAAATATGTGTTAAGTTGCGATTTTATGCGTTTTTAAGCATTTAAGCAACTTTTGTGCATAAAGTAGCTCAAACTTGGTTTGTTTTGAACGAAACTTGCCACACAACACTATTTGCTCTATATTATTGCGTTGAAGGCTTTAGAATTGAAAATCATAGTCATATGCTTGAAATTACGTGTTAAGTTGTGATTTTAAGGGTTTTTAACCGTTTTTGGCACTTTTGCGCATAAAGTAGCTCAAACTCGGTTTGTTTTGCACGGAACTTGGCACACATCACTATTTTGAATATATTATTTTGTTGAAGTGGTTAGAATTGAAAATCATTGTTGTATGGTAGAAATTACGTGTTAAGTTGCGATTTTAAGGGTTTTTTTTTTTATTGTTTTGGCACTTTTGCGCATAAAGTAGCTCAAACTTGGTTTGTTTTGCACGAAACTTGGGACACAACACTATTTAGTATGTATTAGTGTGTTGAGGTGGTTAGAGTTTAAAATCATGGAAGTATGCTAGAAATTACGTGTTAAGTTGCGATTTTAAGGGTTTTTAAGTGTTTTTTACACTTTTGCGCATAAAGTAGCTCAAACTTGGTTTGTTTTGCACGAAACTTGGCACACAACACTATTTTGTATATATTATTTTGTTGAAGTGCTTAGAATTGAAAATCATAGTCATATGCTAGAAATTACGTGTTAAGTTGCGATTTTATGCGTTTTTAAGCGTTTTTGGCACTTTTTCGCATAAGGTAGCTAAAACTCGTTTTTGGTCTATATTATTGCGCTTAAGTGGTTAGAATTGAAAATCATAGTCATACATGGACGATATCTTAAAATCCGTGAAGGATATTGGTGTCGAAAACATAGATGCCGTAAGTATAAGTTACGTTCTTAAATTATTATTATTGGTAAAATCTAATGTTTATTAAGGTTTTAATTTTATATTATATTATTGGTTTTATACGACATTCCGATGGAAACACGCCTTCTGAGAAGTGGAGAGATGCGCGAATTAACAAGATTGTCGCGTATCTTGCAAATTTTAGTCCTTGATAAATTGTAATTAGTATAGATTTTTTAGGACTTTAATGTATATTATTTTATATATATGTACGTACATAATATTATAATATATATACGATCGAGAGTTTTTTATTACAAAAAGATTATTGGTGATTATTTGTGATTATCATTGGATTATTATTCGATTAATCAATGTTATTTCATTGTACATTATTATTGGATTATTATTAGTATAAAACAAATAAGTGGTGATTATTTGATGCGGTTTTGGGGGCTGACTGCAGCAAATAATGCCACTTATTAGCTGCGGTTTTGGGGGCTGACCGCAGCAAATAATGCCCTTTTTTGCTGCGTTGTTAAACAGCAGCATTTAAAATAGGCCATTTGCTGCTATCACTATTGCTTGGGGCCAAAACCGCAGCAAATAATGGCCAAAAAACGACAGCAAATTAAGTTTTTTCCACTAGTGTAATGATCAATGAACAATGAACGATGAATGATGAACAATGAACAAGGATAAATGATCAATAAACGAAAATCAATGAATAATGAACGATGATCAATGATGAATGAACAATGACCATTGAATGATGAACAATAAACAATGATCAATTATCAAGGAACAATGAACGATCAACAATGAACAAGGATCAATTGTCAACAATCAATGAACAATGAACGATAAATGATAAACAATGAACGATGATTAATGAAAAATGAACAATCAATGTTGAATGATGAACAATGAACAAGGATCAATAATCAATGAACAATGAACGATGAATAATGAATAATGAACAATGATCAATCATCAATCATCAATCATCAATGAAGAATAAACGATGAATAATGAACAATGAACAATGACCTATGAATAATGAACAATGAGAAATGAACAATGAACAATGATCAATGATCAATGAATAATGAACGATGAATAATGAACAATGAAGAAAGACAAATGAATGATAAACAATGAACAAGGATAAATGATCAATGAATTATGAAGAATGAACAAGGATCAATGATGAATGAACAGTGAATGATAAAGAATGAAGAAGGATCAATCATTAATGAATAATAAACAATGAAGAATGAGCAATGAATACTTAATGATTAACAATGAACAAGGATCATTGATAAATGAACAACGAAGGATGAACAATGAGCAATAAACAAGGATTAATGATCAATGAACAATGAACGATGAACAATGAATAATGAACAATATAAAGTAAACAATAAGGAATCACTAGTGGAAAAAACCTCGTTTGCTGCGGTTTTTTTTGCCATTATTTGCTGCGGTTTTGGCCCCCAGCAATAGTGATAGCAGCAAATGTCCTACTTTAAATGCTGCGGTTCAAAACCGCAGCAAATAAGGGCATTATTTGCTGCGGTCATGGGCTAAAACCGCAGCAAATAATGGGTGTTATTTGCTGCGGTCAGGGGGAAAAACCGCAGCAATAAGTGTGGCATTATTTGCTGCGGTCAGGCTTAAAACCGCAGCAATAAGTCTCTTTTTTTTTTTCTTTTTCCGTTTAATCCTTATAATAATGCAATAATATTACAATGTAATAACAGTGATTAATCCAATGATAATCACAGATAATCAACATTAATCTCTTTGTAATAATAAACTCTCGCTCGTATATATATATAATATAATATGTACGTACATATATATATATATACATTAAATAAACTATAAAAAATAATCAATATATACTAATTACAATTTATCAAGGACAAATATTATCAAGATACACGGCAATCTTGTCTTTTAATTCGCGCATCTCTTCACTTCTCAAAGCGCGTGTTTCCCTCGGAATGTCGTTTAAAACCTATATTATAATATTAAAATAAAAGCTATTAATATAGAAACATTTAGATTTTACCAATAATATATTTAATTAAGAACGTAACAAATACTTACGACATCTATATTTTCGACTCCAAATTCCTTCACGGAATTTATAATATCGTCCATAAACTTCAGCGCGTGGTAGCCGCAGTCAACGGAAGAAGGAGGTTGTTGAAAGCACTAAGAGAAAATAGAAGTTAGTGTCAAAAACGGTTAAAAACGCATAAAATCGCAACTTAACACATAAATTCTAGAATATGACTATGATTTTCAATTCTAACAACTTCTACACAATAATATATACCAAATAGTGTTGTGTGCCAAGTTTCGTGCAAAACAAACAAAGTTTGAGCTACTTTACGCGCGGAATTGACAAAAACGCTTAAAAACGCATAAAATCGCAACTTAACTTCTAATTTCTAGCATATGACTATTATTATCAATTCTAACCATTTCAACACAATAATATATGCCAAATAGTGTTGTGTGCCAAGTTTCGTGCATAACAAACCATGTTTGACCTACTTTACGCGCGAAATTCACAAAAACGCTTAAAAACGCATAAAATCGCAACCTAACTTCTAATTTCTAGCATATAACTATTATTATCAATTCTAACCATTTCAACACAATAATATATGCCAAATAGTGTTGTGTGCCAAGTTTCGTGCATAACAAACCATGTTTGACCTACTTTACGCGCGAAATTGATAAAAACGCTTAAAAACCCATAAAATCGCAACTTAACTTCTAATTTCTAGCATATGACTATTATTATCAAGTATAACCATTTGAACACAATCATATATGCCAAATAGTGTTGTGTGCCATGTTTCGTGCATAACAAACCATGTTTGACCTACTTTACGCGCGAAATGGACAAAAACGCTTAAAAATGCATAAAATCGCAACTTAACTTCTAATTTCTAGCATATGACTATTATTATCAAGTCTAACCATTTCAACACAATAATATATGCCAAATATAGTTGTGTGCAAAGTTCCGTGCATAACAAACCATGTTTGAGCTACTTTACGCGCGAAATTGACAAATAAAAACGCGAAATTGACAGCATCAAACTAGTGACCAGACCACCTTGCACGATACGTGGAGACCAAACCTATGCATCCAGGACCTAGGCTAAAGTGGAAATGGAATCCTGGTACTTGGATCTAGCTATCAAGGTCCTAAAACCATTCTAACAATCCCCGTGGACTCCTAGAAGCTGAGCCGAAGGAGGGCTGGTCGACAGTTTGCTAGATCAGAATTTTGTTTAAGTGTTTATGGTTGTTTCGTGTTCTTTTCATGATCATTTGTAGTTTTTGATTGTGTCTTTAATCAAAGCTTACGCACAACATTAATCCTTGCATAACCAAGGCCTTAATCAGCCCCGGTTTCGCATCAAAACCAAGTTTAAGTACTTTACGCGCGAAATTGACAAAAACGCTTAAAAACGCATAAAATCGCAACTTAACTTCTAATTTCTAGCATATGACTATTATTATCAATTCTAACCATTTCAACACAATAATATATGCCAAATAGTGTTGTGTGCCATGTTTCGTGCATAACAAACCATGTTTGACCTACTTTACGCGCGAAATTGATAAAAACGCTTAAAAACCCATAAAATCGCAACTTAACTTCTAATTTCTAGCATATGACTATTATTATCAAGTATAACCATTTCAACACAATAATATATGCCAAATAGTCTTGTGTGCCATGTTTCGTGCATAACAAACCATGTTTGACCTACTTTACGCGCGAAATGGACAAAAACGCTTAAAAATGCATAAAATTGCAACTTAACTTCTAATTTCTAGCATATGACTATTATTATCAAGTCTAACCATTTCAACACAATAATATATGCCAAATAGTGTTGTGTGCCAAGTTTCGTGCATAACAAACCATGTTTGACCTACTTTACGCGCGAAATTGACAAATAAAAATGCGAAATTGACAGCATCAAACTAGTGACCAGACCACCTTGCACGACACGTGGAGACCAAACCTATGCATCCAGGACCTAGGCTAAAGTGGAAATGGAATCTTGGTACTTGGATCTAGCTATCAAGGTCCTAAAACCATTCTAACAATCCCCGTGGACTCCTAGAAGCTGAGCCGAAGGAGGGCTGGTCGACAGTTTGCTAGATCAGAATTTTGTTTATGTGTTTGTGGTTGTTTCGTGTTCTTTTCATGATCATTTGACCAAACCTATACAAAACCCATAAAATTGAATTTGTGTACCTTTCTTGCTATCCATTTTGGAAATGTGGCTCTGGATGTAGATCCCATTTGTCCACGCACTCTTTTCATTGCGCTGAAACGCATGGGAAAAGTAATACCATTTATATATATATATATAACACTTAATTAAATCAAATTGGTAAAATAATTAATATTACGTACGCATTCAACAATGCTTTGAATCTTGTGTTGCGAGGTAGGCTGTTAGGTTTTTGTAATGAGTCGAAGACGTGCACGGTGTTCGTTAAAGGACATATGATCAAAAGTATCCAATGCAAACTACAAACACAAATTTAAAATCAACAAATTAGAGATTAGGTGACTTTAAAAATCAAAAGATAAGTTCAATTTCAAAAATAAAACTTACTCTTCCCAATATGAAGCCAAAATGAATGTGTGTTTACATGCAAGGGAATTAGTCAAAGCAGTCTCAATGTATGCTCTGACGACATCTGGATCATTTCTACATTTACTACCCGAAATCGTCTCCGGACAAAACCATCCAATTTTTGTTGGAGGTTCGCAAGAATTTACCTCCTCGTAAACCGCACTAAACTCACAAATAAGAGAATTTTGTTAGTAATTCGGTCATTAAAACAATTAAACAACAATGCCTAACTTGTAAGATAATGAACATCACCTCATGTAGACATGGAAAAGAGCTACGTTCAGCATCTCTCCTCTAAAAAATTGCCCGATGTCACTAGGACCAATAATTACATACGGGTCTTCTGAAAAGCAGTATTGCTCCTTCAGCAGGGGCAACATGATTGGGTCCTCCTCACTTATGCGAGATGCACAATAATGCAGCCATTTGCAATCTTGAGAGAGATCTTTTAGCTCCTCATCAGTCAAAATTGGAGTGCTTGGCATCGACTTTGACCCAGTCGACACCTTTGCTGAGGAACCGACCTCTCTACAAGATCCCTTTGGACTCTTTTGCTATTTCAATTGATAAATAAAAATTAAATTAGTGTGAGCATGCAATTAAAAAATAAAAATAAATAAGGTACAAATGATTCTTACCGTGTTAGTGAATCGGACCCAAGCATATGGCCATGTGACGAAACTACCTAGGGCGTCTGATAGTTTCTCAAGGCTCCATGCTGGCATTGGAATTGGGAGTGAGAAATCTTCAAACCCCTTTACAATAGTCTCCACTGCCACACTGATGTGGCCACTTGTAACAGGCACTGAATGCACTGTTTGGCCCTCTTTATTTGGCTGTGCCATACCATATGCAACCTCAGTTAAGTCGCCATCACTAGCAACACCTAACTGAGGCAGCAAAAGAGAACAAGGAGTCGCCTCCTGAAAATTGTGTCGTTTAGTATAATAAGCATCAAAATAAAATTTTAATTACGCGTTGCAATTTAAATTGATAAGTGCTTATATATTTAAAAACTATATACCTGTAGCACTGGCACCGGAGTTGGCTCCGGATTTTGAGCAACGGGGGTATTAGTAAAGAGCTGGGGTGCTACGGGGGTAATGGGCTCGGGTGTTGGCTCGACCAAAGCGTCAGAATCCCCATGTTGACTTCCCTGATCCTCGACAATCAGGTTTGCCAAGTCCACAATGGGTGCACCCATCTTTTGCAACACGGTGGCCAACTTCGCGAGAACGTCCTTCGTAATCTCCGCTCGGAGGGTTGCTGCTTCTTCCCGCAGTGCCGTTCGGGATTGAGTAGCAACACACTCTTTACCGAATGCCTTCTGTAACCCCACGCGGACGCCTCCTTTTCCGACTACCCGCCCACTGTGGTCTTTCCCTAAGACCATATGCAATGCGTCAACATTGCCTTTTGGGGTGAACTCCCCCGTAGCTTCTTTTTCCTTCCAGCCCATCTGTTAAAATAAAAAGTGACATATATAGTAATTAGTATAAGTACATCAAAGCAAAAGAATACAAAACAAATGAAGAATATACTTAATAATTTCAAAACTCACCACAGCATCAGCAACCTTCTTCGTTCCCGGATCATTAATGGTAAATTTACCACTTGCATCTCGGGAATGAAGCCCGCAATACCAATCACGCACCCGATCTCCAGCAAGAGTATGTACGGATGCGGAGGTAGTCGTAGATGAGGGTGTGGATGAACTTTGATTGGGGTATAAACCCGCATCCACCCACTCTTTTCGGACCTCATCGTACGTTTTCTAGCCTAAGCGATGGTAAAACTTCCTTTTGCTTGCAGAATCTGAAGCTTTACCACGCTTTTCCTAATTAATCAATAGAAATCGAATGTCATGTATTAGTTTAATGACTGAATCAAAAGAAGTAAATTCAAATTGGTAAACTATAATATAATATGAAATACTTACAACTTCTATGGGAGTTGTTCTTTTGGCAACAAAGGCCTCCCAATCCCTCTTCGATATGTGACCCCATATTTCGTAGGGCATCTTCGAAGGTGCTTGCTCTCCACCTTCGTTTCCCGTTTTCACCTTTTTGGTCGTATTTGGGCACGGGTCTTCGTAATCCAGCAAGTTACTAGCTTGGATTTGAAATCTCTGAATCTTTCAGCAACAGCTGAAAGAAACACATTCTTCTTGTCCTCATCGCTCTCGATGTGGAAAAGATTCTACAAAAAAAATTTATATTTGTTACTGTCAATTAAATTAATTTTAAAATGAAACTAAATGAGTAAAAATAGTAAAGTTGCTTACCACAGTATCATTCCATAGAGAGTTTTTCAAACCCTCTGGAACCTCGTTCCATGCGTGCAATATGGAAATCTTGCAGATACATAGGCCCACTTGTTTTCCATATTGCCTACGCCATTTTCCGCAGGGTTGACCCAATGCATTGTATTCCAAATGCATTGGTTCCGTGACTTTGAGGTTTTTCGTAGGACCTCGCCCTTTTCTTTTCTTACTGGTAGTGGGAGCATCCATTGGTGGGGCGTCTTCAGTCTCAAAATCATTGTCTAGAGGTGGAGCGTCTTCAGCCATACGCTCGAATCTCACAATTTGGTCCTCTTCACTGTCGTAACTACGATGCCCATTATCCGAGGTCTCAATCTCGGGGACAATTTCGTCTCTGAATAGATGCATTATATATCAGTACCTGAAAGAGTATGAATAGAAATATATTAGAACATAAGCTAAGTAATATTAAGAATATGACTATGATTTACAATTCTAATACGTACGTTCAACACAATAATATATAACAAATAAGTGTTCTGTGCAAAGTTTCATGCAAAACAAACCAAGTGCCAAAAAAACTTTTAAAAGCTTTAAATTCATACCTTGTGAATCACTTAATTCAAATGTATTCCTTCCGTGTGATCTACACGCATATAACCAACATCTACATCATCTACATCATCTTGATCCACTGATATTGGATTGATAAAGGGAGGGGAGTCTTCAAAAGCTTCATATTCTTCCTCATCCTCAACATCACATATACCAAGAATGCTTCTTTTTCCCGGTACAACAATAGACCATTTTTTATCAGACGGGTCTACAATGTAGAATACTTGCTTGGCTTGTGTGGCTAATATGAATGGCTCCTCACTATCACGCAAACGAGCTAAGTCTACAAGAGTGAATCCACAAGGGTCGTCATTTTTTATGCATCGTCGATTATTATCTACCCACTTACATTTGAAA
Organism: Amaranthus tricolor; assembly: GCF_026212465.1. NCBI lineage: Eukaryota > Viridiplantae > Streptophyta > Magnoliopsida > Caryophyllales > Amaranthaceae > Amaranthus > Amaranthus tricolor. The sequence continues at coordinate 13,631,450 of NC_080049.1, forward strand.
AGACCAATATTGAAAGTAGAGTAGTCAAGCTCCCATATTTCATGTACCCGCCCGTAGTATACCAATTTAGCATCAACCGGCGCTTGATCCTTCGCACTCGCGTAAAATGTAGATGACGCCAAAATAGAAACCCCACTATTCTGTAGATACGATGACTTCTTGTCTTGACCCTCAGTCCAAAATGTGAAGCCATTGACATCGTAACCCTCATATTTGTTGACATCATCACGAGGACCAAAAGCTAACCACTTAACAATTTCGGATACACCCTTGAGTTCTTCGCATATTACTCGATTATGAAACCAATTAATTAACGTCTTGTTATGCAACTGCATCAATGCCCTATCCCCTTTAGAAGGATGTTTTGCGCGCAATATATCAAAATGCTCACTCAAAAAAGGATGAACTTCCGGAATATGATGCAACACATACAAGTGTGCTTGTAGAAGGCTTTGTCGAGGAGGTGTGACCGATTTGGAGCCAATTGTTCCTTTTCCCTCAAGCCTTCCTTCATGTCTAGAGGTGGGAAGTCCAATAGGCTTTGCCATGGCCAAATACTCGGCTATAAAGTTACTAATCTCATCGCTCATAGTGCCTTGAATCATACTCCACTTGGGTTGTGCTGGATTCCTCACCTTGTTTTGTAAAACACCCATGTGTCTTTCAAAAGGATAACACCACCTTAAAAAAACTGGACCCAAAAGTTTGATCTCACGAACGAGATGGACAATAAGATGAACCATTATGTCAAAGAAAGAAGGTGGAAAATTGATGCAAATGCGGTTGCATCAAGTCAAGATAGCAAAGGGAACAGCTCATGGTACACAAGGCTGCATACGGACCTCAGGGAACAGCTCATGGTTCCAGAACAACACAGCAGCGAACTAGCAACCAGGGCACATTGCACGACACGTGGAGGCCAAACCAGTACGTCTAGGACTTGGACTAAAGTGGAAATGGAATCTTGGTACTTGGAACTTCATGCCTTGGCCCAAGAACATCACTATGCATCATGGACAACCTACTGAAATGAGCCATGAAGGTCAGCCACTCAACAAGAAGTACAGATGCTTGTGCTGACCAGCTGACCTAGCATGCGTTGTGTAGATCGTGTTTCATGGTATCTTGTGCCACCAAGGGTTGAAATGGAATATCTACACTAGGAACTTGCTATCAAAGTCCTAAAACCATTCTAAAGATCCACGTGGAGTCCTAGAAGTTGAGCTGAAGGAGGGCTGTTTGGTTGATTTGCAGATCAGAATATTTTCTAAGTGTTTTTGCTTTCTGTTTCTGTTTTAAACACCTTGTAAATAGCACGTGTATTTTAAATAAAGCTCGTGTCATAATATAGACGTTAAGGTAGTTGAGGACTCTATATAAGGAGGGCCTCACCCATGTAATAAGACGTTCAATTCATGTACGTTTCATTTGGATAATTCAATACATAGAGGCATTTCAGAAAAAGTATTTTTTCTGTTTTCTTCTCTGAAGTTGGAGGCAACTTCATCAAAGGCTACGGAGTAACCTTTGATCCTTCGAGTGTTAAGAGTTGCGGAGCAGCCTTGATACTTTAAGGAAACCTCGAGTGCAAGGTCTGGAAGGCTTTGTACATATCGTTTTCATGTCGATCATAGAGGAGGGTCGCAGGTGATCAACATCAGAAAATCAAGAACGGAGTTCTTGGTTCTGTTTGTGGTTGTTTCGTGTTCTTTTCATGATAATTTCGTAGTATTGTTTGTAGTAATCATTAAAGCTTCCGCGCAACATTCATCCTTGCATAACCAAGGCCTTAATCAGCCCTTGATTACGCATCAAAAATACATCTCAAACTTGCATAAAGTTACAATCACGTCGAGTTGAAGTGCATCAAGTTTAAAGGGATCAAGAACTTTACTACAAATTGTGTTGAAGAACAAACATAGCTCGGTAATAGCATATCTCACATGTTTTGGCAGTATTCCACGGATTGCAATTGGTAAGAACACTTGCATCATTACATGGCAATCGTGAGATTTCATGCTTCCCAACTTCAGCTCACCATTTAGGCTAACAAATCTCTTCATGTTGGATGAGTACCCAGACGGAACCTTAATGCCATACAAACACTCACAAAATGTCCGCTTCTCTGCTTTGGACAATGTGTAGCAAGCTGGAGGCAAATAAACTTTGTCATTAAGCATCTTCTTCTTATTGTCACCAACTTCATCATCAGCTCTATTTCTTTTCTTACTCACCTTAACATGTGCCCACAACTCCGGACGAATACCCTTACTTTCAAACCAATCTCGCACGGCCCTAACATCTTTTGTCTTACCCGGAATGTTCATGAGAGTCCCGAGTATGGCATCGCATACATTTTTCTCTATATGCATAACGTCAATACAATGCCTAACTTGTAGATCTCTCCAATATGGAAGCTTCCAAAAGATTGATTCTTTTTTCCATAATCGGCCTTCACCTCCTTGCACTTGCCCCGTTTTACCAAATACAGTCTCAACTCCCTTAACCTGTTCATAAACCTCATAACCGGTCAACGGTCGACGAGCTACACGGTCCTCAACCTCCCCATTGAACAACTTCTTCTTCTTACGATATTGGTGGTCTCGTGGGAGGAAATTTCGATGGTGCATGAATACGTGTTTGCACTTAGGAATCCACGTGGATTCCATGTCATCGATACATATCGGGCATGCTTTCTTCCCTTTGTTCTTATACCCCGATAAGTTGCCATATGCCGAAAAATCATTAACGGTGCATAAAAGCATTGCACGCAAGGTGAACTCCTCATTAGCATATGCATCAAACACTGAAACGCCTTCATCCCACATCTTTCTCAAATCCTCAACGAGAGGTGCAAGATACACATCTATGTCATTGCCAGGTTGTTTAGGACCCGAGATAAGAAGCGAAAGCATTATGTACTTACGCTTCATACACAACCAAGGTGGCAAATTATAGATTACTAAAAGTACCGGCCAAGTACTATGTTGAGAACTAAGATTGCCGAACGGGTTCATTCCATCCGTACACAGTCCGAGCCTTAAATTACGAACCTCATCCCCAAAAGTCTTATGCAACCTATCAATACTCTTCCACTCCGGAGAATCAGATGGATGTGTGAGCAAGTGACCTTTCTTCACCCTATCTGCATGCCACCTCAAATTTAACGCATCTTTCTTTATAGAAAACAAGCGCTTGAATCTAGGTATTATTGGAAGATACCACAATACCTTAGCCGGGGGCCCTTTAGCATCCCAAGCCCCTTTACGCTTGTAGCGCGATAACCCACACCTAGGACACTCTTCTAAGTTCTCGTTTTCATTCCGATACAACACACAATCATTCGGACACGCATGAATCTTCTGGTACTCTAAGCCGAAAGGACACATGAGCTTTTTGGCATAATATGTCGACTTTGGAAGTTCATTTCCCTCAGGAAGCAACTCACCTAACGCTTCTAATAACATTGTGAAACTAGCGTCACTCCAATTGAACTTTGACTTAATGTTGAAAATTGTCAACACTGCTGTTAGTTTGGTGAACTTTATACATCCAGGGTACAAAGGCTGTTGAGAAGCCTCTGTCAACAAGTCAAAAACACGAGGACGTTTTCCTAACTCATCCTCGACTCCCTCCATCATCTCATCAACACGATCCACATCCTCATCGACATTCTCTTCATCTGTCTCATACCCATCAACACGATCTACTACATCCTCATTGACATCGGCCACATTATTGACGTCCTCAACAACACTTTTCTCTTTGTAAACTCCCTCCTCACCATGCCAAACCCAAACATGATATTGAGGCCTAAACCCACGTCGAAGTATGTGCTCCCTAAGGATATCAACACTATCTACCTTTGATACATTGCCACAACTGACACATAGGCAATAAAAAGCAACTCCCCCCGTCCTAACTTGATGTTCAACCGCAATACTACAAAATTCTAATACGCCATCAATAAATTCCGACGATTCAATGCTTCCATACATCCAAGAACGATCATTTGTCATCCTAATTAGTGTGATTAATTGATTCAAAACAAAATTAATACACAAATTTTAAACATATATACTTATTTCTAATTCTAATAAGTATAACAATTAACAACAAACCATATTTTAAAAAAATATCACAAATATTTAACAAACTTGAATAATGTAAAACATATATATGTAAAACAGAGACCAAAACTTGTGTAAAACATATATATATATATATATATATATATATATATATATATATATATATATATATATATATATATATATATATATATATATATATATATATATATATATATATATATATATATATATATATATATATATATATATATATATATATATATATATATATATATATATATATATATATATATATATATATATGTGTGTGTGTGTGTGTGTATATATATATATATATATGTATATAAATATATATGTATATATATATATATATATATATATATATATATATATATATATATATATATATATATATATGTATATATATATATATATATGTATATATATATGTATATATATATATATATATATGTATATATATATGTATATATATATATATATATATATATATATATATATATATATATATATATATATATATATATATATATATATATATATATATATATATATATATATATATATATATATACATATATATATATATATACATATATATATATATATATATATATATATATATATATATATATACATATATATATATATATACATATATATATATATATATATATATATATATATATATATATGTATATATATATATATATATATATATATATATATATATATATATATATATATATATATATATATATATATATGTATATATATATATACATATATATATATATATATATATATATATGTATATATATATATATACATATATATATAATATATATATATATATATATATATATATATATATATATATATATATATATATATATATATATATATATATATATATATATATATATATATATATATATATATATATATATATATATATATATATATATATATATATATATATATATATATATATATATATATATATATATATATATATATATACATACACACACATATATATTCAAATAATGTAAAACATATATATGAAAAACTTGAATAATACAAATTAGTAAAATAAATATAATAAATACAACGAAAACAGAGACCAAAATTAATAATTAATATTCTTAAACTAAAGAGTTTTTTTTTTCTTGCATTATTCTTCATGACTGATCTAACCTACGTACACAAATCCTATTCGAAGTCTTTCATCTTCTTCATGACGAAACTGCCCTTTTTTATTTGATATTGCTTTATTGATATATTGTTTGATTGAGTTTACAACAACAAGAACAACAAGATTATATTCGATTTTTTACAATAAGAATAAGAACTAAGAACAACAACGTAACAAGATTTTAAGTTGAAGATGAACAGAAACATGGTTTATGAACAGCAACATCAACAACAAAAACAACTTCATCTTCTCAAATGACCACAAGATTTTTTACAAGAACAGCAACAACAAGAAGATGAACAGAAACATATATTCGATGAACAGCAACAAGAACAGCAACAAAATTCGTTTATGAAAATTCGAAGTTTGATGATGAAATAAAAATAAAAATAAAAACAGCAACAAGAACAGCAAAAGTTCAAAATAAAATTAAAAATAAAAACAGCAACAAGAAGCAACAAGGATTTACCTTCAAAACACAAGTTTGATGATGTACAGTAGATGAAAAGAAGCAACACGAATAGCAACAAGTTTGTGAAGATGAACAGCAACAAGTTTGTGAAGATGAAGAAGATGAACAACAACACGAACACGTACAAATGAAGATGAATAATAGCAAATGAATAAAAGAGCGTTTGTGAAAATGAAGATGAACACAAGAAACGAACACAATATGAAGCGTTTTTGAAGCGTTTGTGAAGATGTTGAAGAGGAACGAATTGCAAATGAAGATGAAGCATTTTTTCAATGAAGAACAGCACTGTATAACGTTAACGTATTTGAGAAGATATGAGAAATAAAAAGAAATGGCGGGTTTTATTTGTGCAAAGGTCATTTGCTGCGGTTCATTAGAAAACCGGAGCAATTAATCCAATTTTGCTAGGGTATTTGCTGCGGTTGTGCATAAACCGCAGCAATAAATGCATGATGCTAGGGTATTTGCTGCGGTCCTTAGGAAAACCGCAGCAATTAGAGTATTTTTTTTTTTTCCAAATACGTTTTTCTATTTTTTGCTGCTAATACACAAAAACCGCAGTAAATATTGAGCAGCAAATACATTTTTTTCCACTAGTGAATTTACAATAAACAATGAGAACTAGATAATAAACAATGAACAAGGATCAATGATCAATAAACAATGAACGATGAATAATGAATATTTAACTGTAAACAAGGATCAATGATTAATGAATAATACACGATGAACAACAAACAAGGATCAATGATCAATGAACAATAAACGATGAACAATGAAAGACGAACAATTACCAAGCATCAATTATAAAGGAACAATAAACGATGAACACTGAACAAGGATCAATGATCAATGATCAATCAACAAAGAACGATGAATGGTGAACAATAAACAAGGATCAATTATCAATGAACATTGAAAGATGAATAATGAATAAGGATCAATGATCTATGATCAATGAACAATGAACGATGAATGATGAACAATGACTAAAGATCAATAATCAATGAACGAAGATCAATGATGAACAAACAATGAACAACGAATATTGAACAATGAACAAGGATAAAGTATCATTAAACAATGAACGATGAACAATAAATAGTGAACAATAAACATCGATCCATGATCAATGATCAATGAATGATGAAGAATGAACAAGGATCAATGAACAACGAACACTGAATGATAAAGAATGAAAAAGGATAAATCATCAATGAATAAAAAACGCTGAACAATGAACAATGAACACTTAATGATGAACAATGAACAAGGATCAATGATCAATGAACAATGAATGATGAACAATGAATAATAAACAAGGATTAAAGATTAATGAACAATGAACGATGAACATTGAGCACTGAACAACGAGCAATGAACAATAAACAATGAAGAATCAACAATGAACAATGAGTAATGGATAATGAACAATGAACAAGGATGAATGATCAATAAACAATAATCAATGAACAATTAATATTGAACAACACACAAGGATCAATGATAAATGAATAATCAACGATGAACAACAAACAAGGATCAACGATCAATGAATGACGAACAATTAACAAGGATGAATTATCAAGGAACAATGAACGAAAAACAATGAAAAAGGATCAATGACCGAGGAACGATGAACAATGAATGATGAACAATAAACAATAAACAAGGATCAATTATCAACGATAAATAAACGATCAACAATGTACAAGGATCCATTATTTACGATCAATGAACAAGGATCAATTATGAATGAACGATGATTAGTGATGAATGAACAATTAACAATGAATGATGAACAATGGAACAAGGATTAATAATCAATGAACAATGAACGATGAATAATGAATAATGAACAATGATCAATCATCACTGAACAATAAGCGATGAATAAAAAACAATGAAAATTGACCTATGAATAATGAACCATGAACCATGATTAATGATCAATGAATAATGAACGATGAATAATGAAAAATGAACAATGACCAATGAATGATAAACAATGAAAAAGGATAAATGATCAATGAATGATGAAGAATGAACAAGGATCAATGATGAATGAACAATAGACAATGAACAATGAGCAACGAACACTTAATGATTAACGATTTACAAGGATCAATGATAAATGAACAATGAAGGATGAACAATGAACAATAAACAAGGATTAATGATTAATGAACAGTGAACGATGAACAATGAAAGATGAACAATGAAAAGTAAACAATGAAGAATTCACAATGAACACTGAACAAGGATCAATGTTCAATAAACAATGAACGATGAGTAATGAATATTTAACAATAAACAAGGATTAATGATTAATGAATAATAAACGTTGAACAACAAACAAGGATCAATGATCAATGAACAATAAACGATGAACAATGAATGACGAACAATTACCAAGCATCAATTATAAAGCAACTATAAACGATGAACACTGAACAAGGATCAATGATCAATGATCAATGTACAAAGAACGATGAATGGTGAACAATGAACAAGGATAAATTATCAACGAACGATGATCAATGAACAATGAACGAAGAACAATGAACAAGGATCAATGATCAAGCAACAATGAACGATGAATGATGAACAATGAACAAGGATCAATGATCAATGATTAATGAACAATGAACAATGAATGATGAATAATAAACAAGGATCAATTATCAAGGAACAATGAACGATGAACAATGAACAAGGATCTATGATCAATGATCAATGAACAATGAACGATGAATGATGAACAATGAACAAAGATAAATGATCAATAAATGATGACCAATGAACAACGAACGATGATCAATGATGAATCACCAATGAACAATGAATGATGAACAATAAACAAGGATCAATTATCAATGAACATTGAAAGATGAATATTGAATAAGGATCAATGATCTTTGATCAATGAACAATGAACGATGAATGATGAACAATGAATAAAGATCAATAATCAATGAACGAAGATCAATGATGAATAAACAATGATCAATGAATAATGAACAATGAACAAGAATCAGTTATCATTAAACAATGAACGATGAACAATAATGTAACCGCCTCGCATTATGTGGGCAAACACTAATTGGAATTCAGTATTAATCAAGCGGAGGCTTACTTTTGATAACACAATTAAGGGGTTACTTAAAGGTCAAACCAATATCCAAGTATAATACTTGAACCAAACCAAAGCAATATAACGGAAGTCTTTACTGTCCAACAGATAGGAAAATTACAACCAAATCGAAATAAGTCCAAAGTTCAAATTACATCCTTAAATTAGTCAAAATCTAAACTAATAGTCTCTCAAATACAATAAAGAGATCTAAACAAAAGGGGAGTTATACTCCAACTCGGATTCATCTTTCGCTCGCATATCCATTCTGCGTAGAAGTGCCATAGGGGTTTACTCTAAAAACAAAACCATTGGAAAACCATACAAAGCATAGTATCAGCAAAAAGGCTGAGTATAACCACACTAGTGTCCGTCAAACAAGTTATTCAAACCTTTTTTTTTGTGTAAATTCATTTCGAAATATGCTTTTTCATTTGATAAATCATATTATTGTTCAAATCCAATTCAATGGCTCTATAGTCATTTCAAATTCTCATTTTTCATCATAAATCATAAGATCTCAATGGATCCAAATCAATTTCAAACTCATATTATAAGTTTACATGGGTACTCTATGAGTCATCCTGTGACTCGTTTGGTAGTCGCTCTACCGTCCGCGACATGTCCGCTAGTGTAACACTATGGTATTGTGAACAATACGCGCTCAACATTGGTTAGTCGTTTAATCATGCACACAACATTTGCTGTGGCATATGTACCCGCCATTTAGGCTAAAATATTTTTTGTACATAGTATATCTCGTGTAATTTTAGTAGCATTTAAAATTAAAAAATATTAACTTTTTTCATATGATAAACCTCTTTTATTTGCACATAGCAAAACATACTTTATTTGCAACTTAGCAAAATCAAATCATAATATTTCCCACTTAGGTAAAACATGCTTCGCATAATCATATCATTAAACATAACCTTTGTATTATATTGGGGCATCACTAGCATGTATGGTAATGCATCGTAACAAAAAGTAATTAAAGTTCAATACGATTTTATTAGGGAAACCATTAAAATGTTTCGTTTCAATCCTTCTTAAAGTAAATATAACTTAAAAGGGTTTTGAAATTCATTCAAAACAACTAGAATACGATTCATAAGTCTATAAAATCATTACGACAGAAGATTTCATAAAACACTATTTTCTTAAATACGAAATAGTTTTGCCGGTAATAAAATCGATAATTGATTTACAAGGTATATATTAATTCTCCAACAAGGCTTAAATTCATCAAGTCATGATAATACCTTATTTAAAATGAATTTAAGGTTGTCCCATCAGATTATAATTGGTTATGTTAATTTATAACGATCTTACAATTATTTTCGACAATTTGGGTATTTACCATTATTTAAATGGTGTCTTAAATTTGTCTAATGCATAAACCATGTAATTTAAACTTAATTTATACTATGAGGCAGTAGGTTATTAATATAATTATACAATTTTTTATATAGGTCTAGTTTTACCCAAATTTAATTAACAATATTACACTTTTAATAAACAAACATTTTCTATTAATTTCATAAATTAGTAAATATTTAATAATTTATTTTGTAAAATTATACCAAAGTTCCAGAAGTAATATAACGTTTTTATTAGGCCATTCGAACTTATAAAAATCGTGTATGATGTTTAATGATTTTGTATAGACATTTTATCGATAAATAGAATAAAAAAGGTTTAAAATTATTTGAGTCCGAATAAAATATTATAAAAATTATATGAAATTCCAGAAGCTATTTTAAGGGGTATAAAATTTTAAATAAACACTAAAAATCACGTGAGGTATTTGTAATAATTAATATCGTTATTTTACCGATAAACGGAATAAAATTTGTTTAAGTCCATATATGGTCACGAAAATCCATATAAATTTTTAACATGTATCTACTGTTTATATAAGTGTCTTATAAACGTTTTATGTGCAATAGAAGTCATTTATTATTTATTTTATATTTTACCGTTTTCCAACTTACCGATTATTAATAACAGAGTAAAAATTAGTAAGGTCCTTAAATATCAACTGTAGAAATACTAATGGATGATCGAATGCAACAAGAGGGGGGGGTGAATTGTTGTGTAGTAGGTTTAAGATTTTTGCCTCTAATTTTTGCGGAATTATATTAAGTAAAGGACAAAACTTAAACTTAAAAACGAAAAGAAAAATAATAAAGGAGACAAAGATTTTACGTGGAAACCTTCTTGGCCTAATAAGAAGGAAAAACCACGACCCCCCGGGATTTCAAAATTCTCACTATGTTAAGGCAATCAATTACAATTACACATAACAATGTTTTGCTTCACTTGAAGCTTCTCAATTCTCTAAACGCTTTACTCAAAGCTTCTCTACTTAGGCCTAATTCTCTTCTCTTCTCTTTTCTCCTTCTCTTTCTCTTCTCACGTTTCTATTCTCTATTCCCTTAGACTTCCCACAAGTCTAATTACAAGATAACACTCAATTACCCTTTACAAGGCCAATTCTCATAAAGATCAAAATGAAATTGTTGCTCAAGAAAAATATTATGAATTAATTGGCATAAAAAAAACTTTGAATATTTTTCTCAATTAATTCTCCCTTTTGATGGACACACTCCATTCATTTTTCTGAACCGTAATTTCCCTCTTTTATAAGGGGAACAGCAGGTAGTGCACTCAGCCCATGTTCTCCACGAGTTGCACATATCCCATGTTCTCCATAACTTACTTACTCCCAAAGAAAATGGAAAGTTAGTTAAAGGTAGGAGTGGAATGTAACTGCTGTACACATGCACGGTTAAAACATCATGGATTAAGTAAGATCCTAATTTATAGGAGACCAATTCAAAGAAGAGAACAAGTCTCTTGAACATCCGAGTTTATAGGAGATAAACAAGGAATTGATTTTCTCCATGTTTTTAGGCGAATTAAAATCATTTTGCCAATTAATAAATAAACTTAATTAAGCAACTAATTAAATTTTAACCTTTTACATTAACCAAAAACAGAAATCATAATATTCGTAATTTCCAGTTAATATCTTCTTCAGACCTGCATCGTGAGGAACAGCGTACTGTCTCCATCTTCAACTTTCGTCAGAACTTCAACTCTAGGAACAGTAAACTGTCTTCCAGAGCAATTTCCCAACTTCTTGGATATTTGAGACATGTACATCTTCCACGAATCAAGTCATAGGCTTCATCAACGATTCACATTAAATCGGATATATACCTACAAAACAATCTCTAATAATATGTTTGTTTATTTAAAAGTAAAGTCATCATCAAAACCTTAAGAGGCCAACATCAACGAAACCTTCCCAAACATTTACCAATTTTACCTACTGTCCATATGAGTATGTGATAAACATTTCAACTCCATATGTCTTTGTTTGGTAATTATTTTATATTTTACCATTTTACAATTTACCGTTAAACATCTTAACGATTATTCAAAAATACTAAAAAATTCCGAACTAAATATATTATGGCCAAATCTTGTTGGAGACATTATAATATGTTTTTATTAATTATTTTTGATGATGAAGAGTTCATCTAATACCATATTTTATAATATGAGTATTTAACACACCTTAAAATACATTAAAATATCAATTTAACGAATAATCTCAACAAAAAGTATCCAAGAAATTTTCTTAACATATAGCTACTGGAAATTTCTTTTAAAATGAATTTGAAATATTTTTAAATTCATATAATCATTTCCATCACAATAACTTTCACAAAGTAGTGTTAAACATGCCTTTAAACATACAATAATTTATAAAATCAACATGCATGATGCCCACAATAATAATACACGTAATAAATTATTCCATACTTAAATTTATCATTTTGACATCATTTTTCAATATTAAGAACTTCTCTTTGGGAATTTTATTTTATTTTATTTTTAAAAAAACGTTATACACAAACATTCCCAACTTATTCTTAAATTCTTTAAAAATCACCGCATGTGACATACCGTGACTCATAGCCTATATAATTATTTCGTAAGCTCCTACGCGTTCTTAGAAGTGGTTCTAACTTCGGTTCCTTGCCCTTCAAGTCTTAACTCCAACTCTTCAATCTATACTTGGTTGATTTCTTAATGTTTGTTGTCTATGGAAAACTCTTAAGATGAAGATTATTTTTATGGGAGATTTGAGTTTATAAACATAAATTTTTAGAAGTTTTAGATGGGTTTTTGAAGGAGATTTGATGAGAAAAGAAGGTGTTTTAGTTATTGAAAGTTTGAAGGATTCTAGTGTTTGTTCATGGATGAACTTGGGAGCAATGTGTCGGGGTTTATGACTGAATAATTATTCAGAAAATAGAGTGTTTTTGCTTCAAATATTTGCCCCTTGCATGCTTGTAATGATGCACAAGCTTTGGGTAGAACAAAATGGGTTCTTGGGTAGAGTTTTTAGCTTGTGTATGTAAGTATACAAAGGACTATAAGGGGGAGTAGAACAGCTTTAGCATGGCTGGTTGGGGTTGTTTTTTTGGTGAGATTTGTCCATCATTTGATCTATTATAGTGTAGGAAAGGTTTATCTAAGATAGTTTAAGGTTTGGGTAAAAATTGTTGTACATGTAACAAGTTATGTAACTTGTACTTCATGTTTAAAAATCACTTGTATATGTGTGAAATATTTAATTTACTCCCATCATGGTTATATAATATGCTTGGGTAATAATTAAAATTTTTTTCGAACTGTTATAGGTAGTTGCTCAACTTTAAGTTTTACCTCCAAAGTTTACGTTATTTCTTGTTACGATTCATAATCACGTTACAAATTAACAAGTTTCTAATCATTGTAAAGATTTTTCAAATTACTACCATCACTAATTAAATTATAATTAGTAACGAACAAATATATAAGGAAAAATAGGCGCTAAAAACGACTAATGAAATCTCCTAATAATACGACTGTTTCAGTCTTCCTTTCTTACAGGAGTTTCGTCCTCGAAACAAACTCAAACTAATGGTTATACATACATCACTCAAATAAGTAAGGGTATCTAATTAACATGTCGTCCTCTTTTTCCCAAGTAGCACTGTCAGCATCCAGTCCACTCCATAGCACTTTCACAAGTGGAATTGTGTGGCTACGGAGTTTTCTAACCTCTTGACGTAGGATCCTCAAGGGCTTCTCCTCATACTGCAAGCTTTCAACAAGTTGAATCGGCTCATACTGGAGAACATGTGATGGATTCAACACATACTGGCGCAATTGCGACACATGGAACAAATTGTGAACCCTAGCTAATTGTGGGGGTAATGCTAAGTCATAAGCTACCTCCCCAAATCTGCGCAAAATTTCACAGGTTCCAATGTACCGAAGATCAAGCTTCCCTAGCATTCCGAACCTCTTGATTCCCTTTGCTGGCGAGACTTTAAGGAACACCTTCTCACCGACTTGGAACTCAAGTTTCCTCCTCCTACGGTCTACGTAGGATTTCTATCGATCTTGGGTAACCTTCATCCTGTCTCCAATGATACTGACTTGTTCAGCGGTCTCTCTGATCATCTCTAGTCCAACGAGCACGCCGGGACTCCCGGTATCCCAATAAAGTTGTGTCCTACACCTTTGGCCATACAAGGCCTCATATGGAGCCATACCAATACTACTCTGGTAACTATTGTTGTAGGAGAGTTTTATCAATGGTAAGATGTCCTCCCACGCACACTGAAAATTAAGGGCATATGCCCAAAGCATATCCTCTAGAGTCTGGATGCTCCTCTCTGTCTGCCCATCTGTAGCTGGGTGAAAAGCGGTGCTGTAATTAAGGGTCGTGTCGAATGCCCTTTGTAACTCATTCCAAAATCCAGCCACAAATTTTGGATCTCGATCTGAAACTATTGTCATCTGTATACCATGTAGTCTAAATACTTCTTTAACATAAACATCGGCCAATTGTTTTGCTTTCCAAGTTACTTTAGCAGGAATAAATCTGGCAGTCTTAGATAGTCGATCAACAATCACCCAAATAGAATCATTTCCACTTCTCGAACGAGGCAATCCAACAACAAAGTCCATACTCACTGATTCCCACTTCCACTTAGGCACGAGAAGTGGTTGCAATTCCCCCGGAGTGCGCTGGTGGTCAATCTTGACTTGCTGACATACTAAACATCGAGCTATGAAATCGTCGACATCCTTCTTCATGTTCATCCACCAAATGTATTATTTTAAATCTGCTAGCATGTTATCCCGTCCTGGGTGGATAGAGTACATAGTCGAATGTGCCTCCTTGAGTATTTTCTCTATCAATTCAGGATCTCGGGGCACGCATAACCTTCCCTCTACATGAATACTCCTATGTTTAGCAATATTGAAGTCATTAACTGCACCCTTTTCAATACCAATCTTCAACTCTAACAAGATGTCATCATACTGTTGTAGCTCACGGATCTCCTCATGTAGACTTGTTGTTGTACTCATAGCATTCAAAACGCTGTCGTATGATCCCTTCTTAACCACAATCAATTCTAGCTCCTTCATCTCCACATAAATCTCGTACGGCACTGAAATTAGTCCATTAATGACCATTCTCGGTTTTCGGCTTAAGGCATCTGCTACACGGTTTGCTTTCCTGGGATGATACTCCAATGTGAGGTCATACTCTTTCATCAATTCTAGCCACCTTCTCTACCTCATGTTTAGCTCCTTCTGTGTAAACAGATAAGTCAAACTCTTGTGATTGGTGTATATCTTGCAAGTAGTGCCGTAGAGATAATGCCTCCAAATTTTTAAGGCAAATATGACTCCGGCTAATTCTAAATCATGCATTGGATAGTACTTCTCATTTGGCCTCAATTGTCTCGATGCGTAGGCAATCACTTTCCCCTCTTGCATGAGTACACAACCCAAGCCCTCTAAAGATGCGTCACTGTATACCGTGAACTCTTTCCCATCCTCGGGCAACACAAGCACTTGAGCCGTTGTCAACCTCTTCTTCAATTCTAGGAAAGCATCTTCGCACTTTTGTGACCACACGAACTTGGTATTCTTTCGAACCAAACTGGTGATCGGTAGTGCGATCTTAGAAAACCCATCAACATATGTTTGGTAATAACTTGCCAAACCCATAAAGCTCTTTACCTCAGTTACACTATTTGGTGCTGGCCAATCGATGATAGTCCTTATCTTCTCGGGGTCCACTGTTATGCCATCTTTTGAGACTATATGAACTGGGAAGACAACTCGATCCAACCAGAATTCACTCTTGCTCAACTTCCCATAAAAGCTTCTTTCCCTCAATCGTGTTAATACCGATCTTAAGTGCTCCTCTTGATCTTTCTCTTTCTTAGAGTACACCAAGATATCATTAATGAAAACCACTATAAATTTATCGAGATAGTCATGGAATGTTCGATTCATCAAGTCCATGAATGCTGCAAGGGCATTGGTTAACCTAAACGGCATCACTCTAAACTCATAGTGTCCATATCTAGTGCGGAAAGCAGTTTTACGAATGTCTTCCTCCACTATCCTCAATTGATGGTAACTAGATCTCAAGTCAATTTTAGAGAAAACTCTGGGTCCTTTCAATTGGTCAAATAAATCATCAATTCTAGGAAGTGGGTACTTGTTCTTGATGGTGATTTTCTTCAGCTCCCGGTAGTCAATGCATAGACTCAAAGACCCATCTTTCTTCTTCACAAACAACACTGGAGCTCCCCATGGTGATACACTTGGTCAGATAAACCCTTTATCTTATAACTTCTCGAGTTGATTTTTTAGTTTAGCCAACTCAAGTGGTGCCATTCTATATGGTGCCTTTGAAATCGGGCTTGACCATGGAACTAGGTCAATGTGAAAATCAATCTCTCTCTTTAGAGGTAACCCAGGTAGATCATCTGGGAATACATCAGAAATTTCTTGAACTATCAAGATTTCGCTTAAGTCGACCTCCTTGTATGTTGACTCGCTCATGTGGTAGACTTGGGCTTCCCCACCTCTCTTTGGAAAGGTTGTAAGCCTCTCAATCCTCTCTGGCTTAATATTAGGTATGGTCCTATCACTAAAAGATACTTGATCCCCTAGATTGTTACCAACCTTTAAATTCCTCTCATAGCACTCAATCACTGCCCTGTGTTTACCTAGCCAGTCCATTCCTAGAATGATATCAAACTCTCCTAAGTCAAATACAATCAGGTCTACATGGAACACCTTACCCTGGATCACTAATGGGCAATCAATCAAATTTGTATTACATGATACCGTTGATCCATCAGGTAGGTCAACTCTATGCATTATAGGGCACACATTAACAGAACAGTCCAAGGATCTCACAAATAACTTAGAAACATAAGACTTTTTGGCCCCAAAATCAAATAAGACACGGGCGGACTTACCAAGCAATAACAGTTAGGGCTGCACACGGTCCGGTCTGGTCTGGTTTGACAGAAAAATCAGACCAGACCAGTCAAGAGACCAGACCGGACCAGACCAGACCGTTCTAGAACGGTCTGGTCTGGTCTGGTCTACGGTTTTTTTATTTTTTTATTTTTTATTTTTTATTTTTTATTTTTTTAATTGAGTGAGAATTTAAGATAAACAAGAATCAAGCCATGTTTTATAATCTTTCCTTGTTTGATAATTACAAGTCCTTAACTAACAAAAATCATTATATTGTCATACTAAATGCAAATAAAGTTACAGTGAATCTCATGGGAGATATTAGAATACACAAAGGATATTCTATTGAAAGATGTCTTGTATACCATGCTTTAAGTATACTCTGATTTCAATTAACAAACTAATCAAAGACATATACTGTGAAGTTGTCTTCACTACTGATAAGTATGTTCTGCAGGGCAATTTGAAGAAGATTCCTTTGCTTCTTGGTAATCATCAAAACGATATCGAGTAAACAAAAGAATAGAAGATATCCAGTAATTCATAAACCACTTCAAAGCAATGCAAACTTTATCAGTTGTGGTCATCAAAAAATTACACTTACCCAATATATAAAGACTCAAGATTCAACCAGATCATGAAAATTATAATTAACAATAAAAAATTAGTTATGTCGAAGAAGAAATGGAGGATCAAACAAAAACCCTAAAAATCAAAAACTGATAAAAAAACCCTAAAAATCAAAAAAATCAACCAATATACTTACATTACGAGATTCTACACTTGATTCCGTGGTGAATGGTGAGATTGGAGAATGAAGATTGGAGGAGGAGCGTCGAAGCCTCGAACTAGAACCACAGAAGCAGAGGCGTCTTTAAAGGAGGTCGTTTGTCGATGGGTTGAAGCTTGAAGAGTTGATGGAAGCGAGGCGAGCCGAGGCGACAGGAAGGAAATGTTTGCCCTAATCAATGACGTCTCAGACCTGGGCTGCTGGGGCCTGGGCAGGATGCGAGGAAGAAGAGAGGAGAATGGGAGAAGGAAGCAGCTTTGCCTTTTGCGTTTTCTAATTTACGGCAGCAGGAAGGAAATGTTTGCCCTAAATCCTAATCCCTAATATTAGAGTTTATTACGGTTTATTGGTCCGGTTTGGTCTACAAATTTAAAAACCGGGACCGGACCGTAAACCGTTTAAAAGAAACAAAAAAAAACCGGACCAGACCATTCAAACCGTAGACCAGACCAAATACTTAAATTCCGGTTTGGTTTACGGTTTAGACCAAACCCTGTTCAGCCCTAATAACAGTAATCCAGAAATGACATTACCTTCTGTCTTAGGAATCAAGGTGCTAGGCTCCTCCGCTGTAGTAATGGCAAAGAATTTTCCTCCTCTCGGGCACTGGTTCCCTTGGCCTCCAGAAGATGAGGCTTTATTGCCTCCTTTATATTCAAGGCAAAGCTGAGAGTTATTGTTACGCTGGTTCCCTTGATTTCCTGAGTATCCTGCTCCACCATTCCCGGGGTTTCCCCGATTCTTGCCCCAAAAATCTCGAGCCAAATGACTTGGTTTTCCACAATTCAGACACACAACCTTACCCTCAGAGTTGACTCCCTTAGAGTGCCATTTCTTGCATCTATCACACAGTTGACTTTTTAGCGGGTTGGAGTATTGTGGGTTTCTATTACTGTTGAATTGGTTTTGGTTTTGAAAGTTTCTGAGGTTTTCGTTTTGATTCCCCTTGAATTTTCCCTCAGCTCTGGACTTCTTGCTTTGACCTCCCTGGTCTCCTCCAGATCTCTTTTTCCTCGCATCTTCCTCTCTCTTGCAGACCATTTCTTTCTCCACAGCATGTTCATACATAGCTTGAAAAAACTCATATTGACCCATCAACTTTTGGTAGCTGAAGTTAAGACCATTGTAGAAGCGATCCATCTTTTTCTTTTGATGAAGCACATAATCTGTGGGAAATCAAGCCAACTCCAAGAACTTGTTAGCATATTTGGTAACACTAAGAGAATGCTGCCTCAGGTAAAGAAATTCTGATTCTTTTTGTCTCTGTAGAGCTACTGGGTAGAACCTCTCTCTTAGTTTCTTCAAGAACTCTTCCCATATAAAACTGGTGGACCGGTTGTATTGCTCCACCAGCAGATGTGGAGGCAGCTGAGACACCTTTTAGGGCTCTCCACCAAAGCTCTGCAGGTCCCACTAGATAGAATGCTACAAGTTTAACCTTAAGATTTTCTGGACAGTTTAGCACCTCAAGAATTTTCTCGGTTTCATTGATCCATTTTTCAAGGACAACTAGATCTGTAGCACCATTGTAGGTCTTAGGCCTATGGGTAGCAAGTCTTTTGTAAAACTTAGTCTCGTCATCCACACTAGCATGTTGGTTGGCTATGAACTGGACTAATTGAGCATTGGTCTCTTGGATGACTCTGAGTTGCTCGGTTTAAAGATTCAATTGGGCTTCGGGATCCATTCCTTTCCCAATTTCCTCTAGGTTCCTGCCAAGAGGTAATAACTAATTAATAATTATGCCTTTAAGACCAATAGATATGCACTTGCATAACACACTTTCTTAACTTTATTGATTTAATGATTTAATAACTTCATCAATTTCCATCACATTGGATCACTTATTTAGCAGTTTCAACACTTTTAATGATGATTCCTCAACTTATTTTACCATCATGCATAGGCAACTTAGCCACATAATTGGATCATCACTTGCTTACAAGAAACCTTTAAGACTTCTAGTTTACTAATGGTACTTAGTTAATAATCTAATTTAAGTTAGACTTACTACTTAAATCCTTTCTATACCAATAATCCCTAAATTTTAAGTTCATTTCCTAATTACTTCCATTAGTTACTCCAAACTTTTTCCATATGATAAACATCTTTTATTTGCACATAGCAAAACATAATTGATTTACAAAGTACATATTAATTCTCCAACAAGGCTTAAATTAATCAAGTCATTATAATATACCTTATTTAAAATGAATTTAAGGTTGTTCCATCAGATTATAATTGGTTATGCGAATTTATAACGATCTTACAATTATTTTCGACAATTTGGGTATTTACCGTTATTTAAATGGTGTCTTAAATCTGTAAAATTTATAAACCATCTATTTAAATTTTATTTATACTATGAGGCAGTAGGTTATTAATATAATTATACATTTTTTTATGTAGGTCTATTTTTACCAAAATTTAATTAACAATATTGCACTTATTAATAAATAAACATTTTTTATTAATTTGATAAATAAGTAAATAATTAATAATTTATTTAGTAAAATTATACCAAAGTTTCAGAAGTCATATAACATGTTTATTAGGCCATTCGAACTTATAAAAATACTGTATGATGTTTTATTACTTTGTTTAGACATTTTATCGATAAATGGAATAAAAAAGGTTTAAAATTATTTGAGTCCGAATAAAATATTATAAAAATTATATGAAATTCCAGATGCTATTTTAAGGGGTATAAAATTTTAAATAACAATTAAAAATCATCTGGGGTATTTTTAATAATTAATATCGTTATTTTACTGGTAAAACGAATAAAATTTGTTTAAGTCCATATATGGTCACGAAAATCCATATAAATTTTTGAACATGTATCTACTATTTATATAAGTGTCTCATAAAGTTTTAATGTCCAAAAGAAGTCATTTAGTATTTATTTTATATTTTACCGTTTTCCAACTTACTTATTATTAATAACGGAGTAAAAATTATTAAGGTCCTTAAATGTCAACGAAACCTTCCCAAACTTTTACAAATTTTACCTACTCTCCATATGAGTATGTGATAAAAATTTCAAGTCCATATGTCTTTGTTTGGTAGTTATTTTATATTTTACCATTTTACAATTTACCGTTAAACAATTTAACGATTATTCAAAAATAATAAAAAAATTCCAAACTAAATGTATTGTCGCCAAATCTTGTTGGAGACATTATAATATGTTTTTATTAATTATTTTTAATGATGAAGAGTTCATCTAATACAATGTTTTATAATAAGAATATTTAACATCTTAAAATGCATTAAAATATCAATTTTACGAATAATCTCAACAAAAAGTATCCAAGAATAACATATAGCTACTGGAAATTTCTTTTAAAATGAATTTCATATATTTTAAAATTCATATAATCATTTCCATCATAATAACTTTCACAAAGTAGTGTTAAACATGTCTTTAAACATACAATAATTTATAAAATCAACATGCATGATGCACACAATAATAATATATGTAATAAATTATTGCATACTCAAATTTATCATTTTGACATCATTTTTCATGATTTAAAAACTTCTCTTTGGGAATTTTATTTTATTTCTTTTTTAAAAAAAAGTATAAACAGAAACTTTCCCAACTTGTTCTTAGATCCTTTAAAAATCACCCCATGTGACATACCTTGACTCCAAGCCTATATAATTATTCTGTAAGCTCCTACGCGTTCTTAGAAGTGGTTCTAACTTCGGTTCCTTGCCCTTCAAGTCTCAACTCCAACTCTTCAATTTATACTTAGTGGAATTCTTCAAGTTTGGTGTCTATGGAAAGCTCTTAAGATGAAGATTATTTTTATGGGAGATTTGAGTTTATAAACATAAATTTTCAGAAGTTACATGTAACAAGTTATGTAACTTGTACTTCATGTTTAAAATCAATTGTATATGTGTGAAATATTTAATTTACTTCCATCATGGTTATACAATATGCTTGAGTAATAATTAAAATTTTTTTCGAACTGTTATGGGTAGTTGCTCAACTTTGAGTTTTACCTCCAAAGTTTATGTTACTTGTTACGATTCATAATCACGTTACGAATTAACATTGTTATGATTCATAATCACGTTACGAATTAACAAGTTTCTAATAATTGTAAAGATTTTTCAAATTACTACCATCACTAATTAAATTATAATTAGTAACGAACAAATATATAAGGAAAATTAGGCGCTAAAAACGACTAATGAAATCTCCTAATAATATGACTGTTTCAAATAAATAATGAACAATAAACATTGATCAATGATCAATGAACAATGAATGATGAACAATGAACAATGAACAATGACCATCGAATGATGAATAATGAACAAGGATTAATGATGAATAAATGATGAAGAATGAACAGGGATCAATGAACAATGAACACTGAATGATAAAGAATGAAAACGGATCAATCATCAATGAATAATAAACGTTGAATAATGAAGAATGAACACTTAATAATGAACAATGAAAAAGGATCAATGATCAATGAACAATGAATGATGAACAATGAACAATAAACAAGGATTAAAGATTAAAGAACAATGAACGATGAACAATGAACAATGAACAATGAACAATAAACAATGAAGAATCAACAATGAACAATGAGTAATGGATAATGAACAATGAACAAGGATGAATGATCAATAAACAATAATCGATGGACAAGTAATATTGAACAACAAACAAGGATCAATGATTAATGAATAATGAACGATGAACAACAATCAAGGATCAACGATCAATGAACAATAAACGATGAACAATGATAAATGATCAATGAATGATGAAGAATGAACAAGGATCAATGATGAATGAACAGTGAATGATAAACAATGAACAAGGATAAATCATCTAAACAATAAACAATGAGCAATGAACACTTAATGATTAACAATGAACAAGGATCAATGATAAATGAACAAGGAAGGATGAACAATGAACAATAAAGAAGGATTAATGATCAATGAACAATGAACGATGAACAATGAATAATGAACAATGAAAAGTAAACAATGAAGAATTCACAATGAACAATGAGAAATGGATAAAGAACAATGAACAAGGATCAATGATCAATAAACAATGAACGATGAATAATGAATATTTAACAATAAACAAGGATTAATGATTAATGAATAATAAACGTTGAACAACAAACAAGGATCAATGATCAATGAACAATAAACGATGAACAATGAATGACGAACAATTACCAAGCATCAATTATAAAGCAAATATAAACGATGAACACTGAACAAGGATCAATGATCAATGATCAATGAACAAAGAACGACGAATGGTGAACAATGAACAAGGATAAATTATCAACGAACGATGATCAATGAACAATGAATGAAGAACAATGAACAAGGATCAATGATCAAGCAACAATGAACAATGAATGATGAACAATGAACAAGGATCAATGATCAATGATCAATGAACAATGAACAATGAATGATGAATAATAAACAAGGATCAATTATCAAGGAACAATGAACGATGAACAATGAACAAGGATCTATGATCAATGATCAATGAACAATGAACGATGAATGATGAACAATGAACAAAGATAAATGATCAATAAACGATGACCAATGAACAACGAACGATGATCAATGATGAATCACCAATGAACAATGAATGATGAACAATAAACAAGGATCAATTATCAATGAACATTGAAAGATAAATATTGAATAAGGATCAATGATCTTTGCTCAATGAACAATGAACGATGAATGATGTACAATGAATAAAGATCAATAATCAATGAACGAAGATCAATGATGAATAAACAATGATCAATGAATAATGAACAATGAACAAGGATCATTTATCATTAAACAATGAACGATGAACAATAATGTAACCGCCTCGAATTATGTGGGCAAACACTAATTGGAATTCAGTATTAATCAAGCGGAGGCTTACTTTTGCTAACACAATTAAGGGGTTACTTAAAGGTCAAACCAATATCCAAGTATAATACTTGAACTAAACCAAAGCAATATAACGGAAGTCTTTACTGTCCAACAGATAGGAAAATTACAACCAAATCGAAATAAGTCCAAAGTTCAAATTACATCCTTAAATTAGTCAAAATCTAAACTAATAGTCTCTCAAATACAATAAAGAGATCTAAACAAAAGGGGAGTCATACTCCAACTCGGTTTCATCTTCCGCTCGCATATCCATTCTGCGTCGAAGTGCCATCGGGTTTACTCTAAAAACAAAACCATTGGAAAAACATACAAAGCATAGTATCAGCAAAAAGGCTGAGTATAAACACACTGGTGTCCGTCAAACAAGTTATTCAAACCTTTTTTTTTTGTGTAAATTCATTTCGAAATATGCTTTTTCATTTGATAAATCATATTATTGTTCAAATCCAATTCAATGGCTCTATAGTCATTTCAAATTCTCATTTTTCATCATAAATTATAAGATCTCAATGGATCCAAATCAATTTCAAACTCATATCATAAGTTTACATGGGTACTCTGTGAGTCATCCTGTGACTCGTTTGGTAGTCGCTTTACCGTCCGCGACATGTCCGCAAGTGTAACACTATGGTATTGTGAACAATACGCGCTCAACATTGGTTAGCCGTTTAATCATGCACACAACATTTGCTGTGGCATATGTACCCGCCATTTAGGCTAAAATATTTTTTGTACATAGTATATATCGTGTAATTTTAGTAGCATTTAAAATTAAAAAATATTAACTTTTTTCATATGATAAACCTCTTTTATTTGCACATAGCAAAACATACTTTATTTGCAACTTAGCAAAATCAAATCATAATATTTCCCACATAGGTAAAACATGCTTCGCATAATCATATCATTAAACATAACCTTTGTATTATATTGGGGCATCACTAGCATGTATGGTAATGCATCGTAACAAAAAGTAATTAAAGTTCAATACGATTTTTTTAGGGATTTTCGTTTCAATCCTTCTTAAAGTAAATATAACTTAAAAGGGTTTTGAAATTCATTCAAAATAACTAGAATACGATTCATAAGTCTATAAAATCATTACGACAGAAGATTTCATAAAACACTATTTTCTAAAATACGAAATAGTTTTGCCGGTAATAAAATCGATAATTGATTTACAAAGTATATATTAATTCTCCAACAAGGCTTAAATTCATCAAGTCATTATAATACCTTATTTAAAATGAATTTAAGGTTGTCCCATCAGATTATAATTGGTTATGTGAATTTATAACGATCTTACAATTATTTTCGACAATTTGGGTATTTACCATTATTTAAATGGTGTCTTAAATTTGTCTAATTCATAAACCATGTAATTTAAACTTAATTTATACTATGAGGCAGTAGGTTATTAATATAATTATACAATTTTTTATATAGGTCTATTTTTACCCAAATTTAATTAACAATATTACACTTTTTAATAAACAAACATTTTCTATTAATTTGATAAATTAGTAAATATTTAATAATTTATTTTGTCAAATTATACCAAAGTTCCAGAAGTAATATAACGTGTTTATTAGGCCATTCGAACTTATAAAAATCGTGTATGATGTTTAATGATTTTGTATAGACATTTTATCGATAAATAGAATAAAAAAGGTTTAAAATTATTTGAGTCCGAATAAATAATTATAAAAATTTTATGAAATTCCAGAAGCTATTTTAAGGGGTATAAAATTTTAAATAACCACTAAAAATCACGTGAGGTATTTGTAATAATTAATATCGTTATTTTACCGATAAACGGAATAAAATTTTTTTAAGTCCATATATGGTCACGAAAATCCATATAAATTTTTGAACAGGTATCTACTGTTTATATAAGTGTCTCATAAACGTTTTATGTGCGACAGAAGTCATTTAGTATTTATTTTATACTTTACCGTTTTCCAACTTACCGATTATTAACAACAGAGTAAAAATTATTAAGGTCCTTAAATATCAACGAAACATTCCCAAACTTTTACCAATTTTACCTACTGTCCATATGAGTATGTGATAAACATTTCAACTCCATATGTCTTTGTTTGGTAATTATTTTATATTTTACCATTTTACAATTTACCGTTAAACAATTTAACGATTATTCAAAAATACTAAAAAATTCCAAACTAAATATATTATGGCCAAATCTTGTTGGAGATATTATAATATGTTTTTATTAATTATTTTTGATGCTGAAGAGTTCATCTAATACCATGTTTTATAATATGAGTATTTAACACCTTAAAATACATTAAAATATCAATTTAACGAATAATCTCAACAAAAAGTATCCAAGAAATTTTCTTAACATATAGCTACTGGAAATTTCTTTTAAAATGAATTTGAAATATTTTTAAATTCATATAATCATTTCCATCACAATAGCTTTCACAAAGTAGTGTTAAACATGCCTTTAAACATACAATAATTTATAAAATCAACATGCATGATGCCCACAATAATAATACACGTAATAAATTATTCCATACTCAAATTTATCATTTTGACATCATTTTTCAATATTAAGAACTTCTCTTTGGGAATTTTATTTTATTTAATTTTTAAAAAAACGTTATACACAAACATTCCCAACTTGTTCTTAAATTCTTTAAAAATCACCCCATGTGACATACCGTGACTCATAGCCTATATAATTATTCCGTAAGCTCCTACGCGTTCTTAGAAGTGGTTCTAACTTCGGTTCCTTGCCCTTCAAGTCTCAACTCCAACTCTTCAATCTATACTTGGTTGATTTCTTCATGTTTGTTGTCTATGGAAAACTCTTAAGATGAAGATTATTTTTATGGGAGATTTGAGTTTATAAACATAAATTTTTAGAAGTTTTAGATGGGTTTTTGAAGGAGATTTGATGAGAAAAGAAGGTGTTTTAGTTATTGAAAGTTTGAAGGATTCTAGTGTTTGTTAATGGATGAACTTGGGAGCAATGTGTCGGGGTTTATGACTGATTAATTATTCAGAAAATAGAGTGTTTTTGCTTCAAATATTTGCCCCTTGCATGCTTGTAATGATGCACAAGCTTTGGGTAGAACAAAATGGGTTCTTGGGTAGAGTTTTTAGCTTGTGTATGTAAGTATACAAAGGACTATAAGGGGGTGTAGGACAGCTTTAGCATAGCTGGTTGGGGTTGTTTTTTTGGTGAGTTTTGTCCATCATTTGATCTATTATAGTGTAGGAAAGGTTTATCTAAGATAGTTTAAGGTTTGGGTAAAAAATTGTTGTACATGTAACAAGTTATGTAACTTGTACTTCATGTTTAAAAATCACTTGTATATGTGTGAAATATTTAATTTACTCCCATCATGGTTATATAATATGCTTGGGTAATAATTAAAATTTTTTTCGAACTGTTATAGGTAGTTGCTCAACTTTAAGTTTTACCTCCAAAGTTTACGTTACTTCTTGTTACGATTCATAATCACGTTACGAATTAACAAGTTTCTAATCATTGTAAAGATTTTTCAAATTACTACCATCACTAATTAAATTATAATTAGTAACGAACAAATATATAAGGAAAAATAGGCGCTAAAAACGATTAATGAAATCTCCTAATAATACGACTGTTTCAGTCTTCCTTTCTTACAAGAGTTTGGTCCTCGAAACAAACTCAAACTAATGGTTATACATACATCACTCAAATAAGTAAGGGTATCTAATTAACATGTCGTCCTCTTTTTCCCAAGTAGCACTGTCAGCATCCAGTCCACTCCATAGCACTTTCACAAGTGGAATTGTGTGGCTACGGAGTTTTCTAACCTCTCGACGTAGGATCCTCAAGGGCTTCTCCTCATACTGCAAGCTTTCAACAAGTTGAATCGGCTCATACTGGAGAACATGTGATGGATCCAACACATACTGGCGCAATTGCGACACATGGAACAAATTGTGAACCTTAGCTAATTGTGGGGGTAATGCTAAGTCATAAGCTACCTCCCCGAATCTGCGCAAAATTTCATAGGGTCCAATGTACCGAGGATCAAGCTTCCCTTGCATTCCGAACCTCTTGATTCCCTTTGTTGGCGAGACTTTAAGGAACACCTTCTCACCGACTTGGAACTCAAGTTTCCTCCTCCTACGGTCTACGTAGGATTTCTATCGATCTTGGGTAGCCTTCATCCGGTCTCTAATGATTCTGACTTGTTTAGCAATCTCTCTGATCATCTCTAGTCCAACGAGCACGCCGAGACTCTCGGTATCCCAATAAAGTTGTGTCCTACACCTTTGGCCATACAAGGCCTCATACGGAGCCATACCAATACTACTCTGGTAACTTTTGTTGTAGGAGAGTTCTATAAATGGTAAGATGTCCTCCCACGAACACTGAAAATTAAGGGCATATGCCCAAAGCATATCCTCTAGAGTCTGGATGCTCCTCTCTGTCTGCCCATCTGTAGCTGGGTGAAAAGCGGTGCTGTAATTAAGGGTCGTGTCGAACGCCCTTTGTAGCTCATTCCCAAATCCAGCCACAAATTTTGGATCTCGATCTTAAACTATTGTCATCGGTATACCATGTAGTCTAAGTACTTCTTTAACATAAACATCGGCCAATTGTTTTGCTTTCCAAATTACTTTAGCAGGAATAAATCTGGCAGTCTTAGTGAGTCGATCAGCAATCACCCAAATAGAATCATTTCCACTTCTCGAACGAGGCAATCCAACAACAAAGTCCATACTCACTGATTCCCACTTCCACTTAGGCACGAGAAGTGGTTGCAATTCCTCCGGAGTGCGCTGGTGGTCAATCTTGACTTGCTGACATACTAAACATCGAGCTATGAAATCGTCGACATCCTTCTTCATGTTCATCCACCAAAAGTATTATTTTAAATCTGCTAGCATCTTATCCCGTCCTGGGTGGATAGAGTACATAGTCGAATGTGCCTCCTTGAGTATTTTCTCTATCAATTCAGGATCTCGGGGCACGCATAACCTTCCCTCTACATGAATACTCCTATCTTTAGCAATATTGAAGTCTTTAACTGCACCCTTTTCAATACCAATCTTCAACTCTGACAAGAAGTCATCATACTGTTGTAGCTCACGGATCTCCTCATGTAGACTTGGTGTTGTACTCATAGCATTCAAAACGCTGTCGTATGATCCCTTCTTAACCACAATCAATTCTAGCTCCTTCATCTCCACATAAATCTCGTACGGCACTGAAATTAGTCCATTAATGACCATTCTCGGTTTTCGACTTAAGGCATCTGCTACACGGTTTGCTTTCTTGGGATGATACTCCAAAGTGAGGTCATAATCTTTCATCAATTCTAGCCACCTTCTCTGCCTCATGTTAATCTCCTTCTGTGTAAACAGATAAGTCAAACTCTTGTGATTGATGTATATCTTGCAAGTAGTGCCGTAGAGATAATGCCTCCAAATTTTTAAGGCAAATATGACTCCGGCTAATTCTAAATCATGCATTGGATAGTACTTCTCATTTGGCCTCAATTGTCTCGATGCGTAGGCAATCACTTTCCCCTCTTGCATGAGTACACAACCCAAGCCCTCTAAAGATGCGTCACTGTATACCGTGAACTCTTTCCCATCCTCGGGCAACACAAGCACTTGAGCCGTTGTCAACCTCTTCTTCAATTCTAGGAAAGCATCTTCGCACTTTTGTGACCACACAAACTTGGTATTCTTTCGAACCAAACTGGTGATCGGTAGTGCAATCTTCGAAAACCCATCAACATATCTTCGGTAATAACCTGCCAAACCCATAAAGCTTCTTACCTTAGTTACACTAGTCGGTGCTGGCCAATCAATGATAGTCCTTATCTTCTCAGGTCCACTATTATGCCATCTTTTGAGATTATATGACCTGGGAAGACAACTCGATCCAACCAGAATTCACTCTTGCTCAACTTCCCATAAAAGCTTCTTTCCCTCAATCGTGTTAATACCAATCTTAAGTGCTCCTCATGATCTTTCTCTGTCTTAGAGTACACCAAGATATCATTAATGAAAACCATTATAAATTTATCTAGATAGTCATGGAATGTTCGATTCATAAAGTCCATGAATGCTGCAAGGGCATTGGTTAACCCAAACGGCATCACTCTAAAGTCATAGTGTCCATATCTAGTGCGGAAAGCAGTTTTAGGAATGTCTTCCTCCACTATCCTCAACTGATGGTAACCAGATCTCAAGTCAATTTTAGAGAAAACTCTAGGTCCTTTCAACTGGTCAAATAAATCATCAATTCTAGGAAGTGGGTACTTGTTCTTGATGGTGATTTTCTTCAGCTCCCGGTAGTCAATGCATAGCCTCAAAGACCCATCTTTCTTCTTCACAAACAACACTAGAGCTCCCCATGGTGATACACTTGGTCTGATAAACCCTTTATCTTGTAACTTCTCGAGTTGATTTTTTAGTTCATCCAACTCAAGTGGTGCCATTCTATATGGTGCCTTTGAAATCGGGCTTGACCTTGGAACTAGGTCAATGTGAAAATCAATCTCTCTCTTTGGAGGTAACCGAGGTAGATCATCTGGGAATACATCAGAAAATTCTCAAACTATCAAGATTTGGCTTAAGTCGACCTCCTTGTATGTTGACTCGCTCATGTGGTAGACTTGGGCTTCCCCACCTCTCTTTGGAAAGGTTGTAAGCCTCTCAATCCTCTCTGGCTTAATATTAGGTATAGTCCTATCACTAAAAGATACTTAATCCCCTGGATTGTTACCAACCTTTAAATTCCACTCATAGCACTCAATCACTGCCCTGTGTTTACCTAGACCGTCCATTCCTAGAATGATATCAAACTCTCCTAAGTCAAATACAATCAAGTCTACATGGAACACCTTACCCTGGATCACTAATGGGCAATCAATCAAATTTGTATTACATGATACCGTTGATCCATCAGGTAGGTCAACTCTATGCATTATAGGGCATACATTAACAGAACAGTCATGGAACTCACAAATAACTTAGAAACATAAGACTTGTCGGCCCCAGAATCAAATAAGACACGTGTTGAAATACACGAAGATGGTCGAATGCAACAAGAGGGGGGGTGAATTGTTGTGTATCTAACTTTACTTCGTTTTTCTTCTAATTTGCGAAATTTTAACAAACAAAATAAAGTTTAAACGTAAAAAGCAAAAGATAAAAAGGAGACAAAGATTTTACGTGGAAACCTTCTTGGCCTAATAAGAAGGAAAACCACGACCCCCCGGGATTTCAAAATTCTCACTATGTTTTAGGCAATCAATTACAATTACATAAAACAAATATGCTTCACTTGAAGCTTCTCTACTCTAGGCCTATTTCTCTTCTCTTCTTTTCTCCTTCTCTTTCTCTTCTTACGCTTCTCTATTCCCTTAGACTTTCCTTAAGTCTAATTACAACAAAAACACTCAATTACCCTTAAAAAGCCAATTCTTAAGAAGATTAAAATTAAGTAGTTGCTCAAGAAAAATATAATGAATTAATTGGCAAATTCATGAACAAAATATTTTTCTTATTTTGATCTCACCTTAAGGACACTCTTAGATGGATATCGGTTTAGCGTAGCTTCCCTCGTTTATAAAGGGAACAGCCATTTGTGCACTCAACCCACGATTACCATGTAGTGCACTCACCCCATGACTTCCATTTACTTACTTGCTCCCAAAGAAAGTTGGGAAGTTATTGAAGGTAGAGGTGGAAAATGACTGCGGTTCTCTTGTACGGTTAACAGAACATGAGTCACTAAGAAGATCCTAAATAATAGGAGACTCGTTCAAAGTAGAGAATAAATCTCTTGGGTGTCCGATTTTATAGGAGACTAATTCAAAGTGAGGAATAAGTCTTCTCCATATTTTTTAGGTGTTTTAAAAAACTTTTTGCCAATTAATAAATGAATTTAATTAAGCAACTAATTAAACTTTTAACCTTTTACATTAACCAAAAACAGAAAACGTAATTTTCGTAACTTCCAGTCAATGTCTTCTCCAGACCTGTATCGTGGGGAACAGCGCACTGTCTCCATCTACAACTTTCGTCATGACTTTAACTCTAGGAACAATAAACTGTCTTCCAAAGAAATTGTCCAACTTCTTGGATATTTGAGACATGTACAACTTCCATGAACCAAGTCATAGGCTTCATCAACGATTAACACAATCGGATATTTACCTACAAAACAATCTCTAAAATATGTTTGTTTATTTAGAAGTGAAGTCATCATCAAAACCTAAGAGGCCAACAAATTCCCCCTTTTTGATGATGACAAACTTTATAAACAAACTTAAGTAAACAAGAGTAAAACAAAATTCTTAGAGTATACTAGAGATTAAAGTAACTCTAACTAACTTAGTAAATTAACTCGTTACAGTATAGTTTACCAAGCATGCATATACCAATTTACTCAAATTATTTAAATAATTAAACTGAAACAAAAATGAAAATAACCTAAAACATAAAGTATTCTCAAAACAACTTTAAAACAGTTAAACAAAAACAAACAATTAACCAAAATAACCGTAATGTTAAAAACAACACAGATGAAAAAAAAAACAGAATGTTTTAGCATAAACATAATTAGCAGTTAGCAGCATAATCCTTGCACACAACGCAAACACATTATCTCCCATAATTGAATCAATATGAATCAATTGAGATATGTAACCGTCAATTCACACAGCTCCTCTTAAGTTTGTGCATTCTCTTCCCCCTTTTGTCATCAATCAAAAATAAGATAAGGAATATCAATCCTCAGCACAAAACATATAGAATTGTTAGTGATGAAAGCAAGAAAAAATAATAAAAGTAAGTGCCATGAACAATAATCAAACCTGCATATAGTTAGTTGTCACAGACCATTAATAAAAGCAAAGAAAAGTAGTAAATGTTCAACGTAACAACAACAATGTACCCCAGATGGTACAAAGTAAAAAGTGAAATTGTTTGTGAAACGCAACAGCCATTCAAATCTTAAAAAAAATATAGGGAGAGGGTTCAAGGGGCAGTCTCTTCTTCATCCACATATTCGGTCTGCACTTCTACTGTATCCAACTTTGCACCAAGACGATTCTCCATCATGGTAAGTTGATCAACAATTGAAGCGAGTGAGACACGAACTTCATCTTGAATAGCACTGAATTGAGACTGTAGGTCAATGAGCTTGGAGAGAACATAATGTGAGGAAGCTGTAGAGATAGGATCAGCACAACCAATACCAGGATATGATGGAAATGGTGGTGGTGTAAAGTGAATAGGTGATGGAGGTGGTGATGGAGAATGATTTGGTGGTGGAGTGGTTGGCTTGGGAGAGAGAGGTTCATTTGAAGTAGGCTCAGGAATGGTTTCAGTGATATCATCAACCAATGCAGCCTTTTGTTTTGAAGCAAGCCTCTTACTCTTCCTTTGAACTGCTTTACCCTTCCTCCTTAATGCAATCACAACCTCTTCATCACTGGAATCATGACAGAGATCATGAGGCACTTCTTCTCCTAAAGCTTCTTCCTCTCCTTGTTCCCCCTCTTTTCTTACCCCTTCTTGCTGTTCCCCTTCTTTTCCTTCTTCAGTGGGAACAGGCCCTTGTTCTTCCTCCTCTACTTCCTCTTCCTTTTCTTTTTAATTTTCTTTTTCATCTTCATTTTCTTTTTCTATATTTTCTTCTTTTTCTCTTTCTTCTCCTTTTTCCTTCTTTATTTTTACTTCTTTTTCAATTTCTCCTTCTTCTTCATCCATTTTCTCCTCATTAGAACCTACATCAATTACTTCTTCTGATTCATTTATTAACACCCCTTCATCATTTAGTTTGAGATGCAAATTCTTCAGACATCTTGCACCAATTTTCATATTGGGACCCATTGGGAACTCCAGCCCATCCAATGGTACCCCAAACTTGCGAAAAATCCATGTTAACAGCCCCCCATAGCCAACAACATTCTTTTTCTCAATGCAGTCAGATAAATGTGATATCATCAAAGATGGAAAATTTATTTTTATTTGATTATCCATGCAATAAATCAAGGTTGCATCACGTAGACTCACCTTACTCCTCTTGGAGTTTCGGGGCAAAATGAATCTTCGTGCAACATTGTAAAGTAATTTATGCATTGGAGACAAGATATTGTGACTGATTTTACCCTTCTTTTGTGCAACCCCTAAAAACTTAAAAATCGTTTTTTCATTTATTCCTGAAAAAACTATCTTTGCACCAACACAATATGTATCAAACCCAACATTTGGAACATTGAACCATTCCCCCAACAATGCGCTATTAAACTCTAATTTTATGTTCCTAACCATACTAGAACACATTCCACAGTTATTGGAGAAGTTTGAAATAAACTCTCGCATAATGTTTGGAAAAATGGGATTACAACTAAACTCAGTCATCAAAACCTCCCATTCTTGAAATTTTAAAATAGTAAGAAGTTGAGGAAAGTGTGTAGAGTCATACCAGTACTTATCTACCCCAAATCCGACGGACATTTCCTTTGCAATCTCTTCAGCACTGTTAGGATCAACTTGCTTCAAACGCTTGACCGCTTTGGAGGATGATTCACCTTTTGGTAAAAGTATTTTTCGTTTTGTTCCAACATTTTCAGTGGTTTCTTGGGATGGTGATGGTGCAGCGTTCAGTAATGGGGGTGGATGAACAATTTTTAAGGGTTTTGGCTGGATGTTTTGGTGGGATGTAGAGGCTTTATTTCCTGATTTAGAAGTTTTCTTGCTTGATTTTGGTGTTTTCATGTTTGAATTTTGAAAGGTTGAGAGAAGAAGAAGGACGGTTTCTTGAGACGGTTTTGAAAAGGGATGAAGATAGTTTGAGTGATTTGATGTGTTAGGGCCTTTTTAAAGATGGCTGACGGTTACCTCACGTCCCATCTCATCAATGGCATTCATCATGGCTTTTGATATGGAAGGATTGAGTGGAGTTGGGATAGAATTTTGGTTTAAACCGTTTCCCTTAAAATTTTTATTTATTTAAGTTTAAATTGGCTAAACATTTTTCAAACAATATGATAATATAATTTATGATATCAAAATAAAATACGAAATCAAAATAAAGTAATTAAAAAAATGAATTATGATATTATGAAATATTATAAAGAAAATAACGAATATATTGCTTTGGTCTGATCAAATTAAGAATATGCAAACAAGAGAATATTCATAGTACAAACTTTATTACGTGTTTACCTGATCCATGCAATAATTGATTCTTAATCAAAATATTGAGGTTGATTCCTGACCCTCTTTTTTCATGATGCTTCATTGGGAATTTTATGCAACCATCTTTAATGGAGCTTGATCATACCAAGTTCCAATCTCATCTTTTCATATTGTTCCCTTGGAAGCGGTTTGGTCAGAATATCTGCAACTTGTTCATTAGTATTGACATGCTTTAATACACTATTTTTATGTTCTACGTTATCCTTAAGAAAATGATGTCTAATATGTATATGTTTAGCTCGTGAATGATGCACTGGATCTTTAGATATACATATGGCACTGGTATTATCACAATAGATAGGAATACATTCAACTTTAATACCAAAATCTCTTAGTTGCTGTTTTATCCAAAGCATTTGGGAACAGAAAGCTGTTGCTGCTACGTATTCAGCTTCGGCTGTGGATAATGCAACCGTGTTTTGTTTCTTAGAACTCCATGAAACTAAACATGAGCCAAGAAATTGTACCATACCTGATGTGCTTTTTCTATTAACTAGATCACCTGCATAATCTGCATCACTAAAGCCTTTTAAATCATAAACATCACTTTTAGGATAAAATAGGGACAAGTCGTCTATTCTCTTCAAATATCTTAAAATCCGTTTTACTGCTGTGAGATGTGATTCTTTGGGGTTGGACTGAAATCTAGCACATAAACCAACACTAAATGAAATATCGGGTCTACTTGCAGTTAGATATAATAAGGAACCTATCATGCCTCGATACATTGTTTGATCTATGTTAGTTCCTTTTAGGTCTTCATCTAATCTAACATTTGTAGCCATGGGTGTATGGTTGGTTTTAGCGTTGTTTAGCCCATACTTCTTAAGAAGTTCTTTTATGTATTTTTGTTGTTGAATAAAAATACCATTTTCAGTTTGTTTAATTTGCAAACCAAGGAAGAAATTTAATTCTCCCATCATGCTCATTTCAAATTTTGTGCCCATAAGGTTGGCAAATTCTTTACATAACAAATCATTGGTCGCACCGAAAATAATATCATCAACATAAATTTGAACAACTAAAATATCATAACCTTTTTTCTTAAAGAATAAGGTCTTATCAATTTTCCCTCTTACAAAGTCATTTCGAATCAAAAACTTTGATAGTCTTTCATACCATTGCCTTGGAGCTTGTTTCAACCCATAAAGAGCTTTATCAAGCTTGTAGACATGATCAAGACAAGAGGCATTCTCAAAACCAGGAGGTTGTTCAACAAACACTTCTTCATCAAGAAATCCATTTACGAAAGCACATTTCATATCCATTTGATATAACTTAAAGTTCATAAAAGCAGCAAAAGAAATTAAAATTCTAATAGCCTCTAACCTTGCTACCGGTGCAAATGTCTCAGTGTAATCAATACCTTCTTGTTGATTGTACCCTTTGACCACGAGTCTTGCCTTGTTTCTTACAATTATTCCATGCTCATCTAGCTTATTCCGAAATACCCATTTCAAACCAATTACCTTCTTGCCTTTTGGTTTGGGTTCTAAGTGTCATAACTTATTTCTTTCAAATTCATTTAATTCATCTTGCATGGCTACTATCCATTCGGAATCCTTTAGAGCTTCTTCGTGATTTTTGGGTTCAAGTGATGATATGAACACAAAGTGTGCACAAAAGTTTCTCAGTTGAGATCTGGTTTGTGTTCCCTTATTCATATCACTTATAATCAGATCAAGAGGATGATAACTTTGATATTTACAAGGTCTGGGCACAAATTCTCTTGAGGGAACAGTAGCATGTTCTGATTCAGCATCTTGATTTGCATTTTGTTCAGCTACTGGATCATCTTGGTCATCTGCGGGAACAACTAGATTGGGAACAGTCCGCTGGTCCTGTTGTGCTGGCAGTTCCTGGATTTGGTCAGTTTCTCCTTCCTCTTTTTGTATTGGTTGTTCACCTGCTATTCCTAGATCTTGCATTTTAACTCCTTCATCATCATCTTCTAAATTTGCAAGACCTATTTTAATATTATTTGTTTCCTGTTCACTTGTTGAAAAGTTAGTTTCATCAAAGATTATGTGAACGGATTCCTCCACGCACATTGTTCTCTTATTATAAACTCTGTAAGCTTTGCTATGTGATGAATAACCGAGAAATACTCCTTCATCACTTCTTTCATCAAATTTACCTATATTTCGTTTTCCATTCACATGAACAAAACATTTGCATCCAAACACACGAAAATAGGAAATATTGGGTTTGACACCTTTGAGCAATTCATAGGGTGTCTTAGAAGTGATTGGTCTTATTAACACACGATTCAAGATATAGCATGCAGTATTGACGGCTTCAGCCCAAAAATTTCTAGGTAGACCACTAGCAATCAACATAGTCCTAGCCATTTCTTCTAGGGTTCTATTTTTCCTTTCTACCACTCCATTTTGTTGTGGTGTTCTAGGAGCAGAAAAATTGTTATTTATACCAAGTTCATTGCAATAATTCATAAAGTTTTAATTTTCAAATTCTTTGCCATGATCTGATCTTATGTGAACAATTAGATTGTTGGTAGATTTTTGAGTTTTGTTAGCAAAAGAAACAAACTCATCAAAAGCTTCATCTTTGCTTACTAAAAATATAGTCCAGGTAAATCTACTATAGTCATCAACTATGACAAACACATATCTTTTGCCACTGCGGCTTTGTGTTCTCATAGGTCCACATAGAGGTAGTCACCAGATACTTTGATTTAAAGGATGACCGCACATGTTTTCCTTTAGCACAAGGATCACAAATTTTATTTTTGAGGAATTTTATTGCTGGTAATCCTCTTACTAGGTCTTTTGATCTTAAGTTGTTAATCAATGAATAACTAGCATGACCTAGTCGCTTATGCCAAAGTAGTGGGTCTTCTTGTATGACACTTAAACACGTTAGACTGGTTTTGGGAACAGTGTCCAGGTCCACTACATAAGTGTTCCCTTTTCTGATTCCCTCAAGCACAGGGTCTCCTGTGTTGTTCCTAGAAATTATGCATCGTTCAGAAATAAACTTAACAGAGTTACCTTTGTCACAAAATTGAGAAATACTTAAAAGATTGTGTTTTAAATTCTCGACTAAGAATACATTATCAATGGCATGGGAACTTGACCTTCCAACCTTTCCTTTGGCGATTATCTCACCCTTCATATTATCACCGAAGGTTATAGTTCCCCCATCATAGGCTTCAAGTGAGAGAAATTTAGATTTGTCACCCGTCATATGCTTGGAACACCCACTGTCGAGATACCATGAGTTGTTCCCCCACACTTGAACCTGCAAGGCAACTTAATGGTTAGGTACAGGAACCCAGTCATCCTTGGGTTCCCTGTCGATAATACTTGAATCACATTTCTTAATCCATATGCGTTCGACATAATTTTTATTTGCTTTGATGTGTTGTTCCCTTTTTATACATTGATTTTCTAGATGTCCAGTTTTGCCACAAAAGGAACAGATTTTACTACTAGGGAGATCAATATAGACCTTTTTCTTTTTATTATTTTTATCATAACCTAGACCCGCTTTACTCTTTGTTTTAGCTTCTAGAATTCATTTGGGAATTTCATTGATTTTCCCTTTTCCTCTTGAGTTTATTTTATTTTTCAAATATTCATTTTCTATTTCATAGGATTCTAATTTTGATTTCAACTTTTGAAATTCAGTGCTAACCATGTGAGTAGATATATTGTTTACATCTTTACTTAATCCCAACAATTTATTTTGATTTATTTTAATATTAAGAAAAATAAATTCGTGTTTCAATTTTTCAATTGTCTCTTTCAAAACAATATTCTGATCTAGCAAATTAAAAAATCTACTTTGTACATTTATTCTAAATGAATTTAGGTAGGACACATGATCCTTGTTTGAGTTGAGGTCTTTCTCGATTTGGAGACACTTGATATTCTGTTTATCTAATTTCTCTTGTGTCTCCAAGAGCAACTTAATTAATTTATTCTTACTGAGTTTAGATGGATGTTTAGGAAGTGAGTTATATGACATTACCTCTTTTTTCTTTGGACTCTTCATCCTTGCTGTGATGAGATGCCATGAGGCATAGGTTTGCTGTTTCTTCTTCCACTGGAGCTTCTGTCTCAGCCTCGCTCTCCGTATCACCCCAAGCTGGAATCATTGCCTTTCTAAAATCAGTTTTGAAGTTTCCCTTCTTATATTGTCTTCCAACTTCTCTTGCTTTTCCCTTGCCCTTCTCATTTTTCCATTGAGGGCAATCCTTGATGAAGTGATCAGTGTTCCCACACTTGTGGCATTCAAAATTTGTCTTCAAGTTAGCAGTTCCCTTTTCTTTGTTGTTTCTTTGGTTTCTATATC
The DNA here is from genome assembly GCF_026212465.1 of Amaranthus tricolor. Classification (NCBI taxonomy): domain Eukaryota; kingdom Viridiplantae; phylum Streptophyta; class Magnoliopsida; order Caryophyllales; family Amaranthaceae; genus Amaranthus; species Amaranthus tricolor. The sequence continues at coordinate 13,671,053 of NC_080049.1, forward strand.
TGCTGTTCCTGAAGAATTTTTTGAATTTACGTGCCAACATAGCAGCTTCCTCTTTACCAGCGTCTGACTCTTCACTATCATCCGCTGCCAGAGCCAGTCCTTTATTATGGGAACTGTCAGCTGTTCCCAAATGCAATTCATGAGTCATGAGGGAACCAGCCAACTCTTCCAAATAAAACTTGGTGAAATCTTTCGATTCCTGAATGGCTGTGACATTAGCTCTCCAGCGCTCGTCTTGAGGAAGACTCCTAAGTATTTTCCTAACTTGTTCATCAACGGGAATGATCTTACCTAGAGAGACCAATTCATTCGTGATATTTGTGAACCTGGTGAACATCTCTTGAATATTCTCTCTAGGTTCCATAACAAACCATTCATATTTGGACAATAGGAGGTCAATCTTGGAGCGCTTCACTTCGCTGGTACCTTCATGGGTAACTTCTAGCAGGTCCCAAATCTGCTTGGCAGTTTTGCAACCCATAATACGATTGTGCTCATTAGGACCAAGTCCACAGTGAAGTAATTTAATAGCAAAAGCGTTCATCCTTTTCATATTCAGTGATTGGTTTTGGAACAGCTTCATTGTTGGAGTTGATGGTCGTCACCTCAAAGTCTCCAATTTCAATGACTCTCCATACCTGGTAATTTTTCGCCTTTATAAAAATTTTCATCCTATTTTTCCAGTAGGTATAGAATTTCCCATCGAACATAGGTGGCCTTTGCGTAGAGTACCCTTCTTCCATGCGTTCGTTCATCTTCAACATCTTGCCAGGGGACAGGATACTGCTCACAGGGTTTCCTGATTAAATGTGGAACAGGGCTCTGATACCAATTGTTGAAATACACGAAGATGGTCGAATGCAACAAGAGCGGGGGAGTGAATTGTTGTGTATCTAACTTTACTTCGTTTTTCTTCTAATTTGCGGAATTTTAACAAAAAAAATAAAGTTTAAACGTAAAAATCAAAAGATAAAAAGGAGACAAAGATTTTATGTGGAAACCTTCTTGGCCTAATAAGAAGGAAAACCACGACCCCCCGGGATTTCAAAATTCTCACTATGTTTTAGGCAATCAATTACAATTACATAAAACAAATATGCTTCACTTGAAGCTTCTCTACTCTAGGCCTATTTCTCTTCTCTTCTTTTCTCCTTCTCTTTCTCTTCTCACGCTTCTCTATTCCCTTAGACTTCCCTTAAGTCTAATTACAACAAAAACACTCAATTACCCTTACAAGGCCAATTCTTAAGAAGATTAAAATTAAGTAGTTGCTCAAGAAAAATATAATGAATTAATTGGCAAATTCATGAACAAAATATTTTTCTTATTTTGATCTCACCTTAAGGACACTCTTAGATGGATATCGGTTTAGCGTAGCTTCCCTCGTTTATAAAGGGAACAGCCATCAGTGCACTCAACCCACGATTACCATGTAGTGCACTCACCCCATGACTTCCATTTACTTACTTGCTCCCAAAGAAAGTTGGGAAGTTATTGAAGGTAGAGGTGGAAAATGACTGCGGTTCTCTTGTACGGTTAACAGAACATGAGTCACTAAGAAGATCCTAAATAATAGTAGACTCGTTCAAAGTAGAGAATAAATCTCTTGGGTGTCCGATTTTATAGGAGACTAATTCAAAGTGAGGAATAAGTCTTCTCCATATTTTTTAGGTGTTTTAAAAAACTTTTTGCCAATTAATAAATTAATTTAATTAAGCAACTAATTAAACTTTTAACCTTTTACATTAACCAAAAACAGAAAACGTAATTTTCGTAACTTCCAGTCAATGTCTTCTCCAGACCTGTATCGTGGGGAACAGCGCACTGTCTCCATCTACAACTTTCGTCAGGACTTCAACTCTAGGAACAATAAACTGTCTTCTAAAGCAATTGTCCAACTTCTTGGATATTTGAGACATGTACAACTTCCACGAACCAAGTCATAGGCTTCATCAACGATTAACACAATCGGATATTTACCTACAAAACAATCTCTAAAATATGTTTGTTTATTTAGAAGTGAAGTCATCATCAAAACCTAAGAGGCAAACAACACGAGCGGACTTACCAAGCAATAACAGTAATCCATAAATGACTTTACCTTCTGTCTTAGGAATCAAGGTGCTAGGCTCCTCCGCTGTAGTAATGGCAAAGAATTTTCCTCCTCCCGGGCACTGGTTCCCTTGGCCTCCAGAAGATGAGGCTTTATTGCCTCCTTTATATTCAAGGCAAAGCTGAGACTTATTGTTACACTGGTTCCCTTGATTTCCTGAGTATCCTGCTCCACCATTCCCGGGGTTTCCCCGGTTCTTTCCCCAACAATCTCGAGCCAAATGACTTGGTTTTCCACAATTCAGACACACAACCTTACCCTCAGAGTTGACTCCCTTAGAGTGCCATTTCTTGCATCTATCATACAGTTGACTTTTTAGCAGGTTGGAGTTTTGTGGGTTTCTATTTCTGTTGATGCGGTTTTGGTTTTGAAAGTTTCTGAGGTTTTAGTTTTGATTCCCCTTGAAGTTTCCCTCAGCTCTGGGCTTCTTGCTCTGACCTCCCTGGTCTCCTCCAGATCTCTTTTTCCTCGCATCTTCCTCTCTCTTGCAAACCATTTCTTTCTCCACAGCATGTTCATACATAGCTTGAAAAAACTCATATTGACCCATCAACTTTTGGTAGCTGAAGTTAAGACCATTGTAGAAGCGATCCATCTTTTTCTTTTCATGAAGCACATAATCTGTGGCAAATCGAGCCAACTCCAAGAACTTGTTAGCATATTTGGTAACACTAAGAGAATGCTGCCTCAGGTAAAGAAATTCTGATTCTTTTTGTCTCTGCAGAGCTACTGGGTAGAACCTCTCCCTTAGTTTCTTCAAGAAATCGTCCCATATCAAACTGGTGGGTTGTGTTGCTCCACCAGCAGATGTGGAGGCAGCTGAGACACCTTTTAGGGCTCTCCACCAAAGCTCTACAGCTCCCACTAGATAGAATGCTACAAGTTTAACCTTAAGATTTTCTGGACAGTTTACCACCTCAAGAATTTTCTCGGTTTCATTGACCCAATTTTCAAGGACAACTAGATCTGTAGCACCATTGTAGGTCTTAGGCCTATGGGTAGCAAGTCTTTTGTAAAACTTAGTCTCGTCATCCACACTAGCATGTTGGTTGGCTATGAACTGGACTAATTGAGCATTTGTCTCTTGGATGACTCTGAGTTGCTCGGTTTAAAGATTCAATTAGGCTTCGGGATCCATTCCTTTCCCAATTTCCTCTAGGTTCCTGCCAAGAGGTAATAACTAATTAATAATTATGCCTTTAAGACCAATAGATATGCACTTGCATAACACACTTTCTTAACTTTATTGATTTAATGACTTAATAACTTCATCAATTTCCATCCCATTGGATCACTTATTTAGCAGTTTCAACACTTTTAATGATGATTCCTCAACTTATTTTACCATCATGCATAGGCAACTTAGCCACATAATTAGATCATCACTTGCTTACAAGAAACCTTTAAGACTTCTAGTTTACTAATGGTACTTAGTTAATAATCTGATTTAAGTTAGACTTACTACTTAAATCCTTTCTATACCAATAATCCCTAAATTTTAAGTTCATTTCCTAATTACTTCCATTAGTTACTCCAAACTTTTTCCATATGATAAACATCTTTTATTTGCACATAGCAAAACATAATTGATTTACAAAGTACATATTAATTCTCCAACAAGGCTTAAATTAATCAAGTCATTATAATATACCTTATTTAAAATGAATTTAAGGTTGTTCCATCAGATTATAATTGGTTATGCGAATTTATAACGATCTTACAATTATTTTCGACAATTTGGGTATTTACCATTATTTAAATGGTGTCTTAAATCTGTAAAATTTATAAACCATCTATTTAAAATTTATTTATACTATGAGGCAGTAGGTTATTAATATAATTATACATTTTTTTATGTAGGTCTATTTTTACCAAAATTTAATTAACAATATTACACTTATTAATAAATAAACATTTTTTATTAATTTGATAAATAAGTAAATAATTAATAATTTATTTTGTAAAATTATACCAAAGTTTCAGAAGTCATATAACATGTTTATTAGGCTATTCGAACATATAAAAATACTGTATGATGTTTTATTACTTTGTTTAGACATTTTATCGATAAATGGAATAAAAAAGGTTTAAAATTATTTGAGTCCGAATAAAATACTATAAAAATTATATGAAATTCCAGATGCTATTTTAAGGGGTATAAAATTTTAAATAACAATTAAAAATCATGTGGGGTATTTTTAATAATTAATATCGTTATTTTACTAGTAAAACGATTAAAATTTGTTTAAGTCCATATATGGTCACGAAAATCCATATAAATTTTTGAACATGTATCTACTATTTATATAAGTGTCTCATAAAGTTTTAATGTCCAAAAGAAGTCATTTAGTATTTATTTTATATTTTACCGTTTTCCAACTTACTTATTATTAATAACGGAGTAAAAATTATTAAGGTCCTTAAATGTCAACGAAACCTTCCCAAACTTTTACAAATTTTACCTACTCTCCATATGAGTATGTGATAAAAATTTCAAGTCCATATGTCTTTGTTTGGTAGTTATTTTATATTTTACCATTTTACAATTTACCGTTAAACAATTTAACGATTATTCAAAAATAATAAAAAAATTCCAAACTAAATGTATTCTCGCCAAATCTTGTTGGAGACATTATAATATGTTTTTATTAATTATTTTTAATGATGAAGAGTTCATCTAATACCATGTTTTATAATAAGAATATTTAACATCTTAAAATGCATTAAAATATCAATTTTACGAATAATCTCAACAAAAAGTATCCAAGAATAACATATAGCTACTGGAAATTTCTTTTAAAATGAATTACATATATTTTCAAATTCATATAATCATTTGCATCATAATAACTTTCACAAAGTAGTGTTAAACATGTCTTTAAACATACAATAATTTATAAAATCAACATGCATGATGCACACAATAATAATAAATGTAATAAATTATTCCATACTCGAATTTATCATTTTGACATCATTTTTCAAGATTTTAAAAACTTCTTTTTGGGAATTTTATTTTATTTTTTTTAAAAAAAAAGTATATATAGAAACTTTCCCAACTTGTTCTTAGATCCTTTAAAAATCACCCCATGTGACATACCTTGACTCCAAGGCTATATAATTATTCCGTAAGCTCCTACGTGTTCTTAGAAGTGATTCTAACTTCGGTTCCTTGCCCTTCAAGTCTCAACTCCAACTCTTCAATTTATACTTAGTGGAATTCTTCAAGTTTGGTGTCTATGGAAAGCTCTTAAGATGAAGATTATTTTTATGGGAGATTTGAGTTTATAAACATAAATTTTCAGAAGTTACATGTAACAAGTTATGTAACTTGTACTTGATGTTTAAAAATCAATTGTATATGTGTGAAATATTTAATTTACTCCCATCATGGTTATACAATATGCTTGGGTAATAATTAAAATTTTTTTCGAACTGTTATGGGTAGTTGCTCAACTTTGAGTTTTACCTCCAAAGTTTATGTTACTTGTTACGATTCATAATGACGTTACGAATTAACATTGTTATGATTCATAATCACGTTACGAATTAACAAGTTTCTAATAATTGTAAAGATTTTTCAAATTACTACCATCACTAATTAAATTATAATTAGTAACAATCAAAAATATAAGGAAAATTAGGCGCTAAAAACGACTAATGAAATCTCCTAATAATATGACTGTTTCAAATAAATAATGAACAATAAACATTGATCAATGATCAATGAACAATGAATGATGAACAATGACCATCGAATGATGAATAATGAACAAGGATTAATGATCAATAAATGATGAAGAATGAACAAGGATCAATGAACAATGAACACTGAATGATAAAGAATGATGTATACTCAATTAGGAAGGGGAACAGCAACAAGAGGGGGGGGGGGGGGGGGGGGAATTGTTGTTGTTACTAGTTTAAGCGTTTTTGCCCTGTTTTTGCGGAATTGAATTAAATAAATAAAGCTTAAACTTAGAGCTAAATAATTAAAAGAGACAAACGATTTTTACGTGGAAACCTTCTGGGCCTAAACAGAAGGAAAAACCACGACCCCTCGGGATTTCTAAATTCTCCACTATGTTTAAGGCAACTCGTTACAATTACATTAAACATCTTACTTCACTCGAAGCGCATCAACTAGGCCAACTCTTCTCTCTCAAATTGCTTCACTCAAAGCAACAAACTTAGCTTCACTAAAAGCTAATTCTCACCACTAGCTTCACTAGAAGCTTTCTCCTTAGCTTTACTCAAAGCTAATCTCTTCTTTAGCTTCACTAAAAGCTAATTAATTTCCCCCTTATACTCACCCGAGTCTAATTACAAATTCTCTCAAAAACCCTTACAAAAGGATAAAAATTCTCTAAAAATAAAATCAATGAGTTGCACAAGAAAATATTATAAATTAATTGGCATTTTTAAAACAAAATTTTCTTGTAAAAGTTCTCCTAAAATTACGTATGATTTAATGGCTCAATATAAGGCAAGTTTTGAAGAATAACCGAGTCCACTATTTATAGAGCTAAAATCCCTAATAAAAAGGAATATTCCAACCCATTATTCCTTATCCAAAATGATCATGGGAATAATGTGGACTTTAATAACCAAGTCTTCCTACGGTTAATCTTAAAATAGGCATTTAAAGTTGACCAATTCAAGCCCACGGTTATTTAGCAATAACCGCTGTTCCCATTTACTAAAAATAGGTTCTGTTCCTTTTAAGCAGCAGTTTCACAAACAGCAGTTCCTGTTCCAGTAATAACTGCTGGAACTTTTTTGCTATTTATAGAAACGATTATACTTAATAAAAATAGACATGATAACATATTATCTAAGACAAAGACCGGTTAAAAATAATAGCTAAGACCTATTCAATAACAGCTATTTCTATTTTTAGTAAATCCAATATTTACTAAATATAGATCCTAAAATAAAGGATCTTTATTTAGAAGCTCATACGTAAAGTAATTTTAAGAAAACTTTTTGCCAATTAATTATTATAATTAATAAATGCAACAAATTAACTTTATTTAATACATTAACTAAAAATAATAATTATAAATAAATAACCAGAATTTCCAGTTAACGTAGGGTGACTCCAGTTCAGGAACAGTGCGCTGTCTCCAATTTCCAGTTTTTGTTAGAACATCCAAATTAGGAACAGTAGACCTGCTGTCTCCATTTTACATCCCAAGCGATATACTTTTTCTAACATCTTTTGGATCCTTTTGACACGTACATTTCCATGAATCAAGTCATAGGTACTATCAACGATCATAATTAATCGGATATCGACCTGCACACAATCTCTAAACACATACTTGCTTAATTGTAGTCATCATCAAAACTCAAGAGCTCCAACAAATTCCCCCTTTTTGATGATGACATACTTTTAAACAAACTTAAACACAATAGAGTAAACCAATGTTGAAGAGCATGTTAGAGATCAAAACAACTCTTCTTAACTTAGTAAATATAATTCACCAAGCATATCTTGAATCAAATTACTCTAAAAATAAACATAACAAAAACTCATACAATTTCAGCATAAAACTTAAACAATGATGTAAAATGATCAGAGCTTAAAAAAACTTAAATACAGAACAGATACATCCAAAACAAGTTCAAAACAAGCATCATGTATAATCAAATGATAATCAGAGCATCAATGTATAACCAAAAGGTGTTAACTATATACTGACAATAGATTGGCTATATTTTGACAATCAAAGCCTAAGCTATATTTTGAAAATCAAAGCAGAGCAAAATCAGCAAGCAATAAACAATCATCAGCAGCATACAGCCAAACAGCCTTAGTTCAGAGATCATGAAGCATAACCTTAATCCTAAAGTCCAAGATAATAGATTTAATCAGAGCTAAGCATACTCAAGCATTATTTAAGTTTGTGTCAAATATTCCTCCGTTTGACATCATTCAAAAAGAATATGAGCAATCAAACCACAGCACTAAGCATATACACATAGTCAAAGAGAGAATGAGGATGCACAAATTAAAGGAGCATAAACAATGAATGCAAACAAGATCAGCTATGATTAATCTTCACAGGTAGTTAGTAGCATAAAAGAAAATGTAGTTCATAGTAAGAATTAGACAAATAGTACCCCAGCTGGTACAATTCAAAAACAAGAAAAGATTGTTTGATGATAGTGATGGTTGCAACAAATAAGAAGATATTGAAAAGCTATCAAGAATAATTAGGACGCATGAGCTTCATCATCTATATATTCTGTTTCCACCTCCACAGTATCCAATTTTGCACCCAGACAAGCCTCCATTTGAGTCATCTGGTCAGTTAGTGAGGCTAAGGAAACACGAACTTCATCTTGAAATTTAAAGAAGCGATCCTGCAATTCATCAAGTTTGAGGAGAATGGAGTCTAAAGGAGCTGCAGGAACTGTTGTCTGGTCAAAGCCTTGGTGTGGAAATGTGTGAACAGGTGGTGGTGAAGTTGGTATTGGTGATGGTGGTGGTGATGGGAAATGACGGGATGATGGAGTGGTTGGCTTTGGTGAGGGGGAATGACTTGGTTTAGCCCTAGAGTCATCATCAAGGTCAACTACAGGTCTTTTCCCTTTGGCAGTAAGCCTTCTGCTCTTCCTTGAGGTTGAGCAAGACTGCTTCATAGTAGGCACAGATACCTCCTCCTTGTAGACACCAATGTCCTCCTTCTCCTTATCAGAAAGAACAGTCTCCTGTTCCTTATCTCCAGATCCTTCCTTTTCTTGTTCCTCCATTTCAACCTCTCCTTTTTTAGTTTCCTCCTCATTATCAGAATTAACATTGATTGTTTCAACAACGTTCTCAAGGGTCCCATTCTCATTTAATTTAAGGTGTAAGTTATTTAAGCACTTGGCATTTATCATATTGTTCGGACCCATGGGAAAGTTTTGTCCTTCAAGTGGAACACCTATCTTCCTGAAAATCTAAGTCAGCAAACCTCCATATCCAATCACACAACCTTTAGAAATACATTCACTTAAGTGAGAGATCATCAATGAGGGAAAATTGATTTTAATATTGTTAGCCATGCAGTAAATTAGAGTTGCATCTCGCAGACTTACTTCACTGCGTTTGGAATTTCGCGGCAAAACAAATCTACGTGCAATGTTATACAGCAATTTATGTAGAGGGGACAGTGCATTATGGCTGACCTTTCCTCGTTTCTCAGTGATCCCTAAAAATTTCCAGACATCCTTTTCATCTATTTCAAAGAAAGTTATCTTTGATCCAACATAATAAACATCAAATCCATTTGCGGGCACACCTAGCCATTCTCCCAATTTCTGACTGTTAAACTCTATTCTAACTTCTTTAACAGAACTCGAACACACACCATGATTAAGCAAAAAATTCGAGACAAACTCACGCATCAGTTTTGGGTATAATGGATTGCAGCAATATTCTACGATCAAAGACTCCCAAGACTGAATCTGTAATATAGTGTGTAACTGAGGAAAAAAGGTTGAATCATACCATTTTTTGTCTAAACCAAACCCAACCATCATTTCTTTTGACACTTCTTCAGCGTTCAAGTTAACATCGACTTTTGCCTTCTTTGAAGATGATCTATTTGAAATGGTAGGTCTTTTTCTCTTGTTCCTTGCTTGCCTATTAGAGTCACCAGGAGTGTCCTGCTGTTCTTTTGAAGATGACTCTTGAGCAGTTAATAAAGGTGTTGGGTGGATAATTCTTAAAGGCTTAGGATGTTTCATTTTGGGTGTACGGCTCTTGGTTTTCATGGTGATTTGATGAGTTGATGGAGCGAGATTTTGCAGGAAATGTGAGAGGATAAAGATGATTTTGGAATTCAGAGTTGATTGCGTTTGAGGATGAAGGGTTTAGGGCTTGGCGTGTGAGAGTGTATAAAATGAATGTGAGGGGACGTGTGTTTAGGTGATTCATGTTCCTTATTTAACTCGCGCATATGAACACAAAATGTGAAATGGAAACAGACGAATTTAATGAAGAAATATGATGATTTAACTCCCGCTATTTTAATAGAAATTGCTGGGTAAATATATATATTAAATATTATGAAATTTTTTATGAGAATGAAAAATAAATGGAAATTTTATGCTACTATAATCTGATCAAATCAAACAAGCAATCATATGAGCATTCACAATATACACTTTTAAATGGTGCGTACCTGATCCTTTCGATAATCGATTTTTCAATCAAGATTTTGTGGTTGATCGACCTTTTCAATTTTCATTTTGTCTTTAAGGATCACATATGTCACTTACTTCAATGCAGCTTGATCATGCCAAATTCCAATCTCATTTTCTCATGTTGTTCCCTTGGAAGCGGTTTAGTCATGATATCAGCTATTTGCTCGTTAGTGTTTACATGCTTGACAATAATATTTTTATTTTCAACATTATCCTTAAGAAAAATGATGCCTAATGTGGATTTATTTTACTCGTGAATGATGCACTGGATCTTTAGATATGCATATGGCAATGGTATTATCACAATAAATAGTAACACATTCAAACTTAATACCAAAATGTCTTAGCTGCTGTTTTATCCAAAGCATTTGGGAATAGCAAGCTGCTGCTGCTACGTATTCAGCTTCGGCAGTGGATAATGCAACAGTGTTTTGTTTCTTGGAACTCCATGAAACTAAACATGAGCCAAGAAATTGTACCATACCTGATGTACTTTTTCTATTAACAAGATCACCTGCATAATCTGCATCACTGAAACCTTTCAAATCATAAACATCACGTTTAGGATAAAATAAGGACAAGTCGTCAGTTCCCTTCAAATATCTTAAAATACGTTTTACTGCAGTGAGATGTGATTCTTTAGGATTGGATTGAAATCTAGCACATAAACCAACACTAAAAGCAATATCGGGTCTACTAGCAGTTAGATATAATAAAGAGCCAATCATGCCTCTATACATAGTTTAATCAACATTTGTTCCATTTGGGTCTTCATCTAATCTAACATTTGTAGCCATAGGTGTGTTGTTGATTTTAGCATTATTCAATCCATATTTCTTAAGAAGTTCTTTTATATATTTTTGTTGGTGAATGAAGATACCATTAGCAGTTTGTTTAATTTGCAAACCAAGAAAGAAATTTAATTCTCCCATCATGCTCATTTCAAATTCAGTGCTCATAAGGTTGGCAAATTATTTACACAATAGTTCATTGGTGACTCCAAAGATAATATCATCAACATATATATGAACAACTAAAATATCCGAACCTCTATTCTTAAAGAATAAGGTTTTGTCAATTTTGCCTCTTACAAAGTCATTTTGAATCAAAAACTTTGATAGTCTTTCATACCATTGCCTAGGAGCTTGTTTTAAGCCATAAAGAGCTTTATCAAGCTTGTAGACATGATCGAGACAAGAGGTATTTTCAAAGCCTGGGGGTTGTTCAACAAAAACTTCTTCATCAAGAAAACCATTTAAGAAAGCACATTTCACATCCATTTGATATAATTTAAAGTTCATGAATGCAGCAAAAGAAATTAAGATTCTTATAGCCTCTAACCTTGCTACTGGAGCAAATGTCTCGGTATAATCAATACCTTCTTGTTGATTGTATCCTTTAACCACGAACCTTGCTTTGTTTCTTACAATTATTCCATGCTCATCTAGTTTATTCCGAAATACCCATTTCAAACCAATTACCTTTTTGTGTTTTGGTTTGTGTTCCAAGTGCCATACTTTATTTCTTTCAAATTCATTTAGTTCGTCTTGCATGGCCACGATCCATTCGGAATCCTTTAGAGATTCTTCATGATTCTTGGGCTCGAGTGATGATAGGAACGCAAAGTGTGCACAAAAGTTTCTCATTTGAGATCTAGTTTGTGTTCCTTTATTCAAATCACTTATAATCAAATCAAAAGGATGGTAAGTTTGATATTTCCAAGGTTTGGGCACAAATTCTCTTGTGGGTTCAGTAGCATGTTCTGTTTCATCATCTTGATTGACATTATGTTCAGCTACTGGATCAACTTGCTCGTCTGTGGGAACAGCTGTATTGGGAACAGTCTGTTGGTCCCGTTGAACTGGCAGCTCCAGATTATGATCAGGCCTTTCTGCTTCTTCTGGAAACGGCTATGTACCTGCTGTTCCTTGATCTTGCAATTTCAATTCTTCATCATCATGTTCTAGATTTGCAAGACCTATCTTAAAATTATTTGTATCCTGTTTACTTGACAAAAAGTTAGTTTCATCGAAAATTATGTGAACGGATTCTTCCACGCTTATTGTTCTTTAGTTATAAACTCTGTAAGCCTTACTATGTGATGAGTAGCCAAGAAATACTGCTTCATCACTTCTTTCATTAAACTTCCCTATATTTCGTTTTCCATTCACATGAACAAAACATTTGCATCCAAACACACGAAAATAGGAAATATTTGGTTTAACACCTTTAAGCAATTCATAGGGTGTCTTTGAAGTGATTAACAACTTCGGCCCAAAAATTTCTAGGTAGACCACTAGCAATTAACATGGTTCTAGCCATTTCCTCTAACGTCCTATTTTTCCTTTCTACTACACCATTTTGTTGTGGTGTTCGTGGTGCGGAAAAATTGTGACTTATTCCATGTTCATTGCAATAACTCATAAAACTTGAAATTCAAATTCTTTACCATGATCTGACCTTATGTGAATAATTTGATTATTAGTAGATTTTTGTATTTTGCAAGCAAAAGAGACAAACTCATTAAAAGCTTCATCTTTACTAACTAAAAATAAAGTCCATGTAAATCTACTATAATCATCAACAATAACAAACACATATCTTTTGCCACTACGGCTTTGTATTCTCATAGGTCCACACAAATCCATGTATATTAGTTCAAGTGGTTTAGAGGTGGTCACAACATTCTTTGGTTTAAAAGATGACCTAACTTGTTTTCCTTTGGCACAAGGATCACAAATTTCATCCTTAAGGAATTTTATAGCTGGTAGTCCTCTAGCTAGGTCTTTTGTTCTTACTGCATTAATCAATGTATAACTAGCATGACCTAGACGCTTATGCCAAAGAAGTGGGTCGTCTTCTATAACACTTAGACACGTTAGACTGGTTTTGGGAACAGTGTCCAGGTCCACTACATAAGTGTTCCCTTTTCTGATTCCCTCAAGAACGATGTCTCCTGTGTCATTCCTAGAAATAATGCACTTTTCAAAAGTAAAGTTCACAGAGTTACCTTTATCGCAAAATGGAGAAATGCTAAGTAAGTTATGTTTCAAATTCTCGACTAAAAACACATTATCGATAGCATGAGAACATGACCTTCCAACTTTTCGTTTGGCGATTATATCACCCTTCATATTGTCACCGAAGGTTACTATTCCCCCATCATAGGCTTCAAGTGAGAGAAATTTAGATTTGTCACCCGTCATGTGCTTGGAACACCCACTGTCGAGATACCATGAGCTGTTCCCCCTCACTTGGACCTGAAAGAAATAAATTGTTAGTTACAGGAACCCAGGCTGTCTTGGGTTCCTTGTCGATTTTACAAGAATCTTTTTTCTTAATCAGAATGTTATCGACATAATTTCTGTTGGAGACAGTGTACTGTTCCCTTTTGGTGCACTGGTCCTTCAGATGGCCAGTTCCTCCATAGAAGGAATAGATTCTGTCTCTAGGGAGATCAACGTAAGGTTTCTTCTTCTTGTTATTCTTAAAGTAATTTAGGCCTTTTGAATTTTTACTTTTGGCATCTTGAATCCATTTGGGAGTAATTTTGATTTTCTCTATTTCTCTTGAATTTAATTCAAGCTTATCATCATTGTTACGGTTGGATTCTAGATTCAACATTAAATTTTGAACATCATTGCACAAATCTTTAGTAGATGCATCATTCAATTCTTTATTCAAGCCTAATAATTTGTATTGCAACTCAATATTAAGAATAACATTTTCCTTTTTAATTCTCTTTATATTTTCCTTTAGAATTATGTTTTGGTCCAACAAACCGAAAAATCTGTTTTGGACATCGGATCTAAAGGTGTTTATATAGGAGACATGGTCTTTACTTACTTTGAGCTCCTTTTCCAATTGGAGATACTTATCATTACAATTTTCAAGTTTAATTTGTGTCTCCTTTAGCAACTCTATTAATTTATTTTTACTCAATTTGGATGGATGGACAGAAAATGAGTTAGAAGAACATACCTGCTTTATGGCAAGGACATTAATTTCCATCTTCTAAAAATCTTCTTTTTCAAATTCGGTTATAGGTTTGGGAATAATTTCATGATTGGAGTTAGTAGTGATTACCTCACAGTCTCCAATTTTGATGACTCTCCAAACTTCAGAATTTTCCGCTTTGATGAAGATCTCCATCCTATTCTTCCATTAAGTATAGAATTTTCCATCAAACATGGGTGGTCTTTGAGTAGAATACCCTTCTTCCATTCGCTCGTTCATAATTGACATTTTCGGGAACACCAGGATTCTGCCCTCAGGGTTTCCTGATCTACTGGGAACAGGGCTCTGATACCAATTGTAGACTCAATTAGGAACGGGAACAGCAACAAGAGGGGGGGTGAATTGTTGTTGTTACTAGTTTAAGCGTTTTTGCCCTGTTTTTGCGGAATTGAATTAAATAAATAAAGCTTAATCTTAGAGCGAAATAATTAAAAGAGACAAACGATTTCTACGTGGAAACCTTCTGGGCCTAAACAGAAGAAAAAACCACGACCCCTCGGGATTTCTAAATTCTGCACTATGTTTAAGGCAACTCGTTACAATTACATTAAACATCTTACTTCACTCGAAGCGCATCAACTAGGCCAACTCTTCTCTCTCAAATTGCTTCACTCAAAGCAACAAACTTAGCTTCACTAAAAGCTAATTCTCACCACTAGCTTCACTAGAAGCTTTCTCCTTAGCTTTATTCAAAGCTAATCTCTTCTTTAGCTTCACTAAAAGCTAATTAATTTCCCCCTTAGACTCACCCGAGTCTAATTACAAATTCTCTCAAAAACCCTTACAAAAGGATAAAAATTCTCTAAAAATAAAATCAATGAGTTGCACAAGAAAATATTATAAATTAATCGGCATTTTTAAAACAAAATTTTCTTGTAAAAGTTCTCCCAAAGTTACGTATGATTTAATGGCTCATACTATGGCAAGTTTTGAAGAATAACCGAGTCCACTATTTATAGAGCTAAAATCCCTAATAAAAAGAAATATTCCAACCCATTATTCCTTATCCAAAATGATCATGGGAATAATGTGGATTTTAATAACCAAGTCTTCCTACAGTTAATCTTAAAATAGGCATTTAAAGTTGACCAATTCAAGCCCACGATTATTTAGCAATAACCGCTGTTCCCATTTACTAAAAATAGGTTCTGTTCCCTTTAAGCAGCAGGTTCACAAACAGCAGTTCCTGTTCCAGTAATAACTGCTGGAACATTTTTGCTATTTATAGAAACGGTTATACTTAATAAAAATAGACATGATAACCTATTATCTAAGACAAAGACTGGTTAAAAATAATAGCTAAGACCTATTCAACAACAGCTATTTCTATTTTTAGTAAATCCAATATTTACTAAATATATATCCTAAAATAAAGGATCTTTATTTAGAGGCTCATACGTAAAGTAATTTTAAGAAAACTTTTTGCCAATTAATTATAATAATTAATAAATGCAACAAATTAACTTTATTTAATACATTAACTAAAAATAATAATTATAAATAAATAACCTGAATTTCCAGTTAACGTAGACTGACTCCAGTTAAGGAACAGTGCGCTGTCTCCAATTTCCAGTTTTGTTAGAACATCCAACAGAGAAACAGTAGACCTGCTGTCTCCATTTTACATCCCAAGCGATATACTTTTTCTAACATCTTTCGGATCCTTTTGACACGTACATTTCCATGAACCAATTCATAGGTACTATCAACGATCATAATTAATCGGATATCGACCTGCACACAATCTCTAAAAAACATATTTGCTTAAGTGTAGTCATCATCAAAACTCAAGAGGTCCAACAAATGAAAACGGATCAATCATCAATGAATAATAAACGTTGAACAATGAAGAATGAACACTTAATAAGGAACAATGAACAAGGATCAATGATCAATGAACAATGAATGATGAACAATGAACAATGAACAATGAACAATAAACAATGAAGAATCAACAATGAACAATGAGTAATGGATAATGAACAATGAAAAAGGATGAATGATCAATAAACAATAATCGATGGACAAGTAATATTGAACAACAAACAAGGATCAATGATTAATGAATAATGAACGATGAACAACAATCAAGGATCAACGATCAATGAACAATAAACGATGAACAATGATAAATGATCAATGAATGATGAAGAATGAACTAGGATCAATGATGAATGAACAGTGAATGATAAACAATGAACAAGGATCAATCATCTAAACAATAAACAATGAGCAATGAACACTTAATGATTAACAATGAACAAGGATCAATGATAAATGAACAAGGAAGGATGAACAATGAACAATAAACAAGGATTAATGATCAATGAACAATGAACGATGAATAATGAATAATGAACAATGAAAAGTAAACAATGAAGAATTCACAATGAACAATGAGAAATGGATAAAGAACAATGAACAAGGATCAATGATCAATAAACAATGAACGATGAATAATGAATATTTAACAATAAACAAGGATCGATCAATGATCAATGAACAACAAATGATGAACGATGAATGATGAACAATTACCAAGCATCAATTATAAAGGAACAATAAACGATGAACAATGAACAAGGATCGATTATCAATGATCAATGAACAAAGAACGATGAATGATGAACAATGAAAAAGGATAAATGATCAGTGAAAAATGATCAATGAACAATGAACGAAAAACAATTAACAAGGATCAATGATCAAGGAACAATGAACGATGAATGATGAACAATGAACAAGGATCACTGATCTATGATCAATGAACGATGAACAATGAATGATGAATAATAAACAAGGATAAATTATTAAGGAACAATGAACGATAAACAATGAACAAGGATCTATGATCAATGATCAATGAATAATGAAGGATGAGTGATGAACAATGAACAAAGATAAATGATCAATAAACGATGACCAATGAATAACGAAGGATGATCAATAATGAATCACCAATGAACAATGAATGATGAACAATATACAAGGATCAATTATCAATGAACATTGAAAGATGAATAATGAATAAGGATGAATAAACAATGAACGATAAATGATGAACAATGAATAAAGATCAACAATCAATGAACGAAGACCAACGATGAATAAACAATGAACAATGAATAATGAATAATGAACAAAGATCAATTATCATTAAAAAATGAACGATGAACAATAAATAATGAATAATAAACATTGATCAATGATCAATGAACAATGAACGATGAACAATGAACAATGAACAATGACCTATGAATGATGAAAAATGAGTAAAAAACAATGACCGATGATCAATGATCAATGAACAGTGAACGATAAATAATGAAAAATGAACGATGACTAACGAATGATGAACAATGAACAAGGATCAATGATGAATAAATGATGAAGAATGAAGAAGGATCGATGAACAATGACCACTGAATGATAAAGAATGAAAAACGATCAATCATCAATGAATGATAAACAATGAACAATGAACAATGAACACTTAATGATGAACAATGAACAAGGATCAATGATCAATGAACAATGAATGATGAATATTGAACAATCAATAATAAGCAAGGATTAAAGATTAATGAACAATGAACGATGAACAATGAACAATGAACCATGAACAATAAACAATGAAGAATCAACAATGAACAATGAGTAATGGGTAATGAAAATTGAATAAGGATGAATGATGAATAAACAATAATCGATGAACAATTATTATTGAACAACAAATAATGATCAATGATTAATGAATAATGAACGATGAACAAGAAACAAGGATCAATGATCAATGAACAAAAACGATGAACAATGAATGACGAACAATTAACAAGGATGAATTATAAAGGAACAATGATCGAAGAACAATGAACAAAGATCAATGATCAAGGAACAATGAACGATGAATGATGAACAATGAACAAGGATCAATGATCAATGATCAATGAACAATGAACAAAGAATAATAATCAAGGATCAATTATCAACGATAAATGAACGATCAACAATGAACAAGGATCAATTATTAATTATCAACGAACAAGGATTAATTATCAATGAACGATGATTAGTGATGAATAAACAATCAACAATGAATAATTAATAATGAACAAGGTTTATTAATCAATGAACAATGAACGATGAATAATGAATGATGAACAATGATCTATCATCAATGAACAAGGAACGATGAATAATAAATGATAAACATACCTATGAATAATGAACAATGAGAAATGAACAATGAACAATGATCAATGATCAATTAATAATGAACGATGAATAATGAACAATGAACAATGACCAATGAATGATAAACAATGAACAAGTATAAATGATCGATAAATGACGAAGAATGAACAAGGATCAATGATGAATTAACAGTTAATGAGAAAGAATGAACAAGGATAATTCATCAATGAATAATAAACAAAGAACAATGAACAATGAACACTTAACGATTAACAATGAACAAGGATCAATGATAAATGAACAATGAAGGATGAACAATGAACAATAATGAAGTATTAATGATCAATGAACAATGAATGAGGAACAATGAATAATGAACAATGAAAAGTTAACAATGAAGAATTTATTATGAACAATGAGAAATGGATAATGAACAATGAAAAAGGATCAATGATCAATAAACAATGAACTTTGAATAAGGAATATTTAACAATAAACAAGGATCAATGATTAATGAATAAGAAACGATGAACAACAAACAAGAATCAATGATCAATTAACAATAAGCTATGAACAATGAATGATGAACAATTACCAAGCATCAATTATAAAAAAACAATAAATGATGAACAATGAACAAGGATCAATGATCAATGATCAATGAACAAAAAACGATGAATGATGAACAATGAACAAGGATAAATGATCATTGAACGATGATTAATGAACAATGAAAGAATAAAAATGAACAAGGATCAATGATTAAGGAATAATGAACGATGTAGGATGATCAATGAACAAGGATCAATGATCAATGATCAATGAACAATGAACAATGAACAATGAACGATGAACAATAAACAAGGATCAATTATCAAGGAACAATGAACGATGAACAATGAACAAGGATCTATGATCTATGATCAATGATCAATGAACTATAAACGATGAATGATGAACAATGAACAAAGATAAATGATCAATCTAAGATAACCAATGAACAACAAATGATGATCAATGATGAATCACCAATGAACAATGAATGATGAAAAATAAACAAGGATCAATTATCAATGAACAATGAAAGATGAATAATCAATAAGGATCAATGATCTATGATAAATGAACAATGCACGATGAATGAAGAACAATGAATAAAGATCAATAATCAATAAACGAAGATCAATGATGAATAAATAATGAACAATAAACGAGGATCAATTATCATTAAACAATGAACGATGAACAATAAATAACGAACAATAAACATTAATCAATGATAATTGAACAATGAACGTTGAACAATGAACAATGAACAATGACCTATGAATGATGAAGAATGAGTAGAAAACAATTATCAATGATAAATAATCAATGAAAAGTGAACGATGAATGATGAACAATGAACAATGACCAACTAATGATGTATAATGAACAAGGATCAATGAACAATGACCACTGAATGAAAAAGAATGAAAAAGGATTAATAATCAATGAATAATAAATGTTGAACAATGAACAATGAACACTGAATGATGAACAATGAACAAGGATCAATTATCAATGAACATTGAAAGATGAATAATGAATAAGGATCAATAAACAATGAACGATGAATGATGAACAATAAATAAAGATCAATAATCAATGAAAGAAGATCAATGATGAATAAACAATGAACAATGAACAAAGATCAATTATCATTAAACAATGAACGATGAACAATAAATAATGAACAATAAACATTGACCAATGATCGATGAATAATAAACGAAGAACAATGAACAGTGAACAATGACCTATGAATGATGAACAATGAGAAAAAAACAATCAACAACGATCAATGATCAATGAACAATGAACGATGAATGATGAACAATGAACAATTACCAACGAATTATGAACAATGAACAAGGATCAATGATCAATGAATGATGAAGAATGAATAAGGATCAATGAACAATGAACATTGAATGAGATAGAATGAAAAGGATCAATCATCAATGAATAATAAACGCTGAACAATGAGCATTTAATGATGAACAATGAACAAGGATCAATGATCAATGAACAATAAATAATGAACAATGGTGAATAAAGAAGGATTAAAGATTAATGAACAATGAACGATGAACAATGCACAATGAACACTGAACAATAAACAATGAAGAATCAACAATGAACATTGAGTAATGGATAATGAACAATGAACAAGGGTGAATGATCAATAAATAATAATCGATGATTAATGAATAATGAATGATGAACAACAAATAGGATCAACGATCAATGAACAATAAACGATGAACAATGAATGACGAACAAATAACTAGGATCAATGATCAAGGAACAATGAACGATGAATGATAAACAATGAAAAAGGATCAATGAACATTGAACAATGAATAATATACAAGGATCAATTATCAACGATAAATGAACGATCAACAATGAACGAGGATCAATTATCAACGATCAATGAACTAGGATCAATTATCAATGAACGATGATTAGTGATGAATAAATAATAAACAATGAATGATGAACAATGAACAAGAATTAAAAATCAATGAACAATGAACGATGAATAATAAAAAATGAACAATGACCTATTAATAATGAACAATGAGAAAAGAACAATGAACAATGATCAATGATCAATGAATAATGAACGATGAATAATGAACTGTGAACAATAACCAATGAATGATAAAAAATGAACAAGGATAAATGATCAATGAATGATGAAGAATGAACAAGGATCAATGATGAATGAACAGTGAATGATAAAGAATGAACAAGGATCAATCATCTAAACAATAAACAATGAGCAATGAACACTTAATGATTAACAATGAAAAAGGATCAATGATAAATGAACAAGGAAGGATGAACAATGAACAATAAACAAGGATTAATGATCAATGAACAATGAACGATGAACAATGAATAATGAACAATGAAAAATAAACAATGAAGAATTTACAATGAACAATGAGAAATGGATAATGTACAATGAACAAGGATCAATGATCAATAAACAATGAACGATGAATAATGAATATTTAACAATAACAAGGATCAATTATCAATGAACAATAAACGATGAACAATGAATGATGAACAATTACCAAGCATCAATTATAAAGGAACAATAAACGATGAACAATGAACAAGGATCGATGATCAATGATCAATGAACAAAGAACGATGAATGATGAACAATGAAAAAGGATAAATGATCAGTGAAAAATGATCAATGAACAATGAACGAAAAACAATGAACAAGGATCAATGATCAAGGAACAATGAACGATGAATGATGAACAATGAACAAGGATCAATGATCTATGATCAATGAACAATGAACAATGAATGATGAATAATAAAAAAGGATAAATTATCAAGGAACAACGAACGATGAACAATGAACAAGGATCTATGATCAATGTTCAATGAATAATGAACGATGAGTGATGAACAATGAACAAAGATAAATGATCAATAAACGATGTCCAATGAATAACGAACGATGATCAATGATGAATCACCAATGAACAATGAATGGTGAACAATAAACAAGGATCAATTATCAATGAACATTGAAAGATGAATAATGAATAAGGATCAATAAACAATGAACGATGAATGATGAACAATAAATAAAGATCAATAATCAATGAAAGAAGATCAATGATGAATAAACAATGAACAATGAACAAAGATCAATTATCATTAAACAATGAACGATGAACAATAAATAATGAACAATAAACATTGACCAATGATCGATGAATAATAAACGAAGAACAATGAACAGTGAACAATGACCTATGAATGATGAACAATGAGAAAAAAACAATCAACAACGATCAATGATCAATGAACAATGAACGATGAATGATGAACAATGAACAATTACCAACGAATTATGAACAATGAACAAGGATCAATGATCAATGAATGATGAAGAATGAATAAGGATCAATGAACAATGAACATTGAATGAGATAGAATGAAAAGGATCAATCATTAATGAATAATAAACGCTGAACAATGAGCATTTAATGATGAACAATGAACAAGGATCAATGATCAATGAACAATAAATGATGAACAATGAAGAATAAACAAGGATTAAAGATTAATAAACAATGAACGATGAACAATGCACAATGAACACTGAACAATAAACAATGAAGAATCAACAATGAACATTGAGTAATGGATAATGAACAATGAACAAGGGTGAATGATCAATAAATAATAATCGATGAACAATTAATATTGTACAACAAAAAAGGATCAATGATTAATGAATAATGAACGATGAACAACAAATAGGATCAACGATCAGTGAACAATAAAAGATGAACAATGAATGACGAACAAATAACTAGGATCAATGATCAAGGTACAATGAACGATGAATGATAAACAATGAACAAGGATCAATGAACATTGAACAATGAGTAATAAACAAGGATCAATTATCAACGATAAATGAACGATCAACAATGAACGAGGATCAATTATCAACGATCAATGAACTAGGATCAACTATCAATGAACGATGATTAGTGATGAATAAATAATAAACAATGAATGATGAACAATGAACAAGAATTAATAATCAATGAACAATGAACGATGAATAATGAGTAATGAACAATGATCAATCATCAATGAACAATGAACGATAAATAATAAAAAATGAACAATGACCTATGAATAATAAACAATGAGAAAAGAACAAGGAACAATGATCAATGATCAATGAATAATGAACGATAAATAATGATCAGTGAACAATAACCAATGAATAATAAAAAATGAAGAAGGATAAATGATCAATGAATGATGAAGAATGAACAAGGATCAATGATGAATGAACAGTGAATGATAAAGAATGAACAAGGATCAATCATCTAAACAATAAACAATGAGCAATGAACACTTAATGATTAACAATGAACAAGGATCAATGATAAATGAACAAGGAAGGATGAACAATGAAAAATAAACAAGGATTAATGATCAATGAACAATGAACGATGTACAATGAATAATGAACAATGAAAAATAAACAATAAAGAATTTACAATGAACAATTAGAAATGAATAATGAACAATGAACAAGGATCAATGATCAATAAACAATGAACGATGAATAATGAATATTTAACAATAACAAGGATCAATGATCAATGAACAATAAACGATGAACAATAAATGATGAACAATTACCAAGCATCAATTATAAAGGAACAATAAACGATGAACAAGGATCGATGATCAATGGTCAATGAACAAAGAACGATGAATAATGAACAATGAAAAAGGATAAATGATCAGTGAAAAATGATCAATGAACAATGAACAAAAAACAATGAAAAAGGATCAATGATCAAGGAACAATGAACGATGAATGATGCACAATGAACAAGGATCAATGATCTATGATCAATGAACAATGAACAATGAATGATGAATAATAAACAAGGATAAATTATCAAGGAACAACGAACGATGAACAATGAACAAGGATCTATGATCAATGATCAATGAATAATGAACGATGAGTGATGAACAATGAACAAAGATAAATGATCAATAAATGATGACCAATGAATAACGAACGATGATCAATGATGAATCACCAATGAACAATGAATGGTGAACAATAAACAAGGATCAATTATCAATGAAAATTGAAAGATGAATAATGAATAAGGATCAATAAACAATGAACGATGAATGATGAACAATAAATAAAGATCAATAATCAATGAACGAAGATCAATGATGAATAAACAATGAACAATGAATAAAGAACGATGAACAAGGATCAATTATCATTAAACAATGAACGATGAACAATAAATAATGAACAATAAACATTGATCAATGATAGATGAACATTGAACGATGAACAATGAACAATGAACAATGACCTATGAATGATGAACAATGAGAAAAAAACAATCACCAACGATCAATGATCAATGAACAATGAACGATGAATGATGAACAATGAACAATTACCAACGAATGATGAACAATGAACAAGGATCAATGAACAATGAATGATGAAGAATGAATAAGGATCAATGAACAATGAACACTGAATGAGATAGAATGAAAAAGGATCAATCATCAATGAATAATAAACATTGAACAATGAACACTTAATGATGAACAATGAACAAGGATCAATGATCAATGAACAATAAATGATGAACAATGAAGAATAAACAAGGATTAAAGATTAATGAACAATGAACGATGAACAATGCACAATGAACACTGAACATTAAACAATGAAGAATCAACAATGAACAATGAGTAATGGATAATGAACAATGAACAAGGGAGAATGATCAATAAATAATAATCGATGAACAATTAATATTGTACAACAAAAAAGGATCAATGATTAATGAATAATGAACGATGAACAACAAATAGGATAAACGATCAATGAACAATAAACGATGAACAATGAATGACGAACAAATAACTAGGAACAATGATCAAGGAACAATGAACGATGAATGATAAGCAATTAACAAGGATCAATGAACATTGAACAATGAATAATAAACAAGGATCAATTATCAACGATAAATGAACGATCAACAATGAACGAGGATCAATTATCAACGATCAATGAACTAGGATCAATTATCAATGAACGATGATTAGTGATCAATAAATAATAAACAATGAATGATGAACAATGAAAAAGAATTAATAATCAATGAACAATGAACGATGAATAATGAGTAATGAACAATGATCAATCATCAATGAACAATGAACGATGAATAATAAAAAATGAACAATGACCTATGAATAATGAACAATGAGAAAAGAACAATGAACAATGATCAATGATCAATGAATAAAGAACGATGAATAATGAACAATGAACAATAACCAATGAATGATCAAAAATGAAGAAGGATAAATGATTAATGAATAATGAAGAATGAACAAGGATCAATGATGAAGTAATAGTGAATGATAAAGAATGAACAAGGATCAATCATCTAACACAATAAACAATGAGCAATAAACACTTAATGATTAACAATGAAAAAGGATCCATGATAAATGAACAAGGAAGGATGAACAATGAACAATAAACAAGGATTAATGATCAATGAACAATGAACGATGAACAATGAATAATGAACAATGAAATGTAAACAATGAAGATTTTACAATGAACAATGAGAAATGGATAATGAAAAATGAACAAGGATCAATGATCAATAAACAATGAACGATGAATAATGAATATTTAATAATAAACAAGGATCAATGATCAATGAACAATAAACGATGAACAATGAATGATGAATAATTACCAAGCATCAATTATAAAGGAACAATAAACGATGAACAATGAACAAGGATCGATGATCAATGATCAATGAACAAAGAACGATGAATGATGAACAATGAAAAAGGATAAATTATAAGTGAAAAATGATCAATGAACAATGAACGAAAAACAATGAACAAGGATCAAAGATCAAGGAACAATGAACGATGAATGATGAACAATGAACAAGGATCAATGATCTATGATCAATGAACAATGAACAATGAATGATGAATAATAAAAAAGGATAAATTATCAAGGAACAATGAACGATGAACAATGAACAAGGATCTATGAGCAATGATCAATGAATAATGAACGATGAGTGATGAACAATGAACAAAGATAAACTATCAATTAACGATGACCATTGAATAACGAACGATGATCAATGATGAATCACCAATGAACAATGAATGATGAACAATAAACAAGGATCAATTATCAATGAACATTGAAAGATGAATAATGAATAAGGATGAATAAACAATGAACGATGAATGATGAACAATGAATAAAGATCAATAATCAATGAACGAAGATCAATGATGAATAAACAATGATCAATGAATAATGAACAAAGAACAAAGATCAATTATCATTAAACAATGAACGATGAACAATAAATAATGAACAATAAACATTGATCAATGATCGATGAACAATGAATGATGAACAATGAACAATGAACAATGACCTATGAATGATGAACAAAGAGAAAAAAACAATCAACAACGATCAATGATCAATGAACAATGAACGATGAATGATGAACAATGAACAATTACCAACGAATGATGAACAATGAACAAGGATCAATGATCAATGAATGATGAAGAATGAATAAGGATAAATGAACAATGAACACTGAATGAGATAGAATGAAAAAGGATCAATCATCAATGAATAATAAACGCTGAACAATGAACACTTAATGATGAACAATGAACAAGGATCAATGATCAATGAACAATAAATGATGAACAATGACGAATAAACAAGGATTAAAGATTAATGAACAATGAACGATGAACAATACACAATGAACACTGAACAATAAACAATGAAGAATCAACAATGAACAATGAGTAATGGATAATGAACAATGAACAAGGGTGAATGATCAATAAATAATAATCGATGAACAATTAATATTGTACAACAAAAAAGGATCAATGATTAATGAATAATGAACGATGAACAACAAATAGGATCAACGATCAATGAACAATAAACGATTAATAATGAATGACAAACAAATAACTAGGATCAATGATCAAGGAACAATGAACCATGAATGATAAACAATGAACAATGATCAATGAACATTGAACAATGAATAATAAACAAGGATCAAGTATCAACGATAAATGAACGATCAACAAAGAATGAGGCTCAATTATCAACGATCAATGAACTAGGACAATTATCAATGAACGATGATTAGTGATGAATAAATAATAAACAATGAATGAAGAACAATGAACAAGAATTAATAATCAATGAACAATGAACGATGAATAATGAGTAATGAACAATGATCAATCATCAATGAACAATGAACGATGAATAATAAAAAATGAACAATGACCTATGAATAATGAACAATGAGAAAAGAACAATAAACAATGATCAATGATCAATGAATAATGAATGATGAATAATGAACAATGAACAATAACCAATGAATGATCAAAAATGAAGAAGGATAAATGATCAATGAAGGATAAAGAT
Organism: Amaranthus tricolor; assembly: GCF_026212465.1. Classification (NCBI taxonomy): domain Eukaryota; kingdom Viridiplantae; phylum Streptophyta; class Magnoliopsida; order Caryophyllales; family Amaranthaceae; genus Amaranthus; species Amaranthus tricolor. Next base: position 13,698,697 of record NC_080049.1, read on the forward strand.
TGAACAAGGATCAATCATCTAAACAATAAACAGTGAGCAATGAACACTTGATGATTAACAATGAACAAGGATCAATGATAAATGAACAAGGAAGGATGAACAATGAACAATAAACAAGGATTAATGATCAATGAACAATGAACGATGAACAATGAATAATGAACAATGAAAAGTAAACAATGAAGAATTTACAATGAACAATGAGAAATGGATAATGAACAATGAACAAGCATCAATGATCAATAAAATATGAACGATGAATAATGAATATTTAACAATAAACAAGGATAAATGATCAATGAACAATAAACGATGAATAATTAATGATGAACAATTACCAAGCATCAATTATAAAGGAACAATAAACGATGAACAATGAACAAGGATCGATGATCAATGATCAATGAACAAAGAACGATGAATGATGAACAATGAAAAAGGATAAATGATCAGTGAAAAATGATCAATGAACAATGAACGAAAAACAATGAACAATGATCAATGATCAAGGAACAATGAACAATGAATGATGAACAATTAACAAGGACCAATGATATATGATCAATGAACAATGAAAAATGAATGATGAATAATAAACAAGGATAAATTATCAAGGAACAATGAACGATGAACAATGAAGAAGGATCTATGATCAATGATCAATGAATAATGAATGATGAGTGATAAACAATGAACAAAGATAAATGATCAATAAACGATGACCAATGAATAACGAACGATGATCAATGATGAATCACCAATGAACAATGAATAATGAACAATAAACAAGGATCAATTATCAATGAACATTGAAAGATGAATAATGAATAAGGATCAATAAACAATGAACGATTAATGATGAACAATGAATAAAGATCAATAATCAATGAACGAAGATCAATGATGAATAAACAATGAACAAAGATCAATTATCATTAAACAATGAACGATGAACAATAAATAATGAACAATAAACATTGATCAATGATCGATGAACAATGAACGATGAACAATGAACAATGAACAATGACCTATGAATGATGAACAATGAGAAAAAAACAATCAACAACGATCAATGATCAATGAACAATGAACGATGAATGATGAACAATGAACAATTACCAACGAATGATGTACAATGAACAAGGATGAATGATCAATGAATGATGAAGAATGAATAAGGATCAATGAAAAATGAACACTGCATGAGATAGAATGAAAAATTATCAATCATTAATGAATAATAAACGCTGAACAATGAACACTTAATGATGAACAATGAACAAGGATCAATGATAAATGAACAATAAATGATGAACAATGAATAATAAACAAGGATTAAAGATTAATGAACAATGAACGATGAACAATGCACATTGAACACTGAACAATAAACAATGAAGAATCAACAATGAACAATGAGTAATGGATAATGAACAATGAACAAGGGTGAATGATCAATAAATAATAATTGATGAACAATTAATATTGTACAACAAAAAAGGCTCAATGATTAATGAATAATGAACGATGAACAACAAATAGGATCAACGATCAATGAACAATAAACGATGAAAAATGAATGACGAACAAATAACTAGGATCAATGATCAAGGAACAATGAACGATGAATGATAAACAATGAACAAGGATCAATGAACATTGAACAATGAATAATAAACAAGGATCAATTATCAACGATAAATGAACGATCAACAATGAACGAGGATCAATTATCAACGATCAATGAACTAGGATCAATTATCAATGAACGATGATTAGTGATCAATAAATAATAAACAATGAATGATGAACAATGAAAAAGAATTAATAATCAATGAACAATGAACAATGAATAATGAGTAATGAACAATGATCAATCATCAACGAACAATGAACGATGAATAATAAAAAATGAACAATGACCTATGAATAAGGAACAATGACAAAAGAACAATGAACAATGATCAATGATCAATGAATAATGAACGATGAATAATGAACAATGAACAATAACCAATGAATGATCAAAAACAAACAAGTATAAATGATCAATGAATGATGAAAAATGAACAAGGATCAATGATGAATGAACAGTGAATGATAAAGAATGAACAAGGATCAATCATCTAAACAATAAACAATGAGCAATGAATACTTAATGATTAACAATGAACAAGGGTCATTGATAAATGAACAAGGAAGGATGAACAATGAACAATAAACAAGGATTAATGAACAATGAACAATGAACGATGAACAATGAATAATGAACAATGAAAAGTAAACAATGAAGAATTTACAATGAACAATGAGAAATGGATAATGAACAATGAACAAGGATCAATAATCAATAAACAATGAACGATGAATAATGAATATTTAACAATAAACAAGGATCAATGATCAATGAACAATAAACGATGAACAATGAATGATGAACAATTACCAAGCATCAATTATAAAGGAACAATAAACGATGAACAATGAACAAGGATCGATGATCAATAATCAATGAACAAAGAACGATGAATGATGAACAATGAAAAAGGATAAATGATCAGTGAAAATGATCAATGAACAATGAACGAAAAACAATAAACAAGGATCAATGATCAAGGAACAATGAACGATGAATGATGAACAATGAACAAGGATCAATGATCTATGATCAATGAACAATGAACAATGAATGATGAATAATAAACAAGGATAAATTATCAAGGAACAATGAACGATGAACAATGAACAAGGATCTATGATCAATGATCAATGAATAATGAACGATGAGTGATGAACAATGAACAAAGATACATGATCAATGAACGATGAACGATGAACAATGAACGATGAACAATAAATAATGAACAATAAACATTGATCAATGATCAATGAACTATGAGCGATGAACAATGAACAATGAACAATGACCTATGAATGATGAACAATGAGAAAAAAACAATCAACAACGATCAATGATCAATGAACAGTGAACGATGAATGATGAACAATGAACAATTACCAACGAATGATGAACAATGAACAAGGATCATTGATCAATGAATGATGAAGAATGAATAAGGATCAATCAACAATGAACACTGAATGAGATAGAATAAAAAAGGATCAATCATCAATGAATAATAAACGCTGAACAATGAACACTTAATGATGAACAATGAACAAGGATCAATGATCAATGAACAATAAATGATGAACAATGAAGAATAAACAAGGATTAAAGATTAATGAACAATGAACGATGAACAATGCACAATGAACACTGAACAATAAACAATGAAGAATCAACAATGAACAATTAGTAATGGATAATTAACAATGAACAAGAGTGAATGATAAATAAATAATAATCGATGAACAATAATATTGTACAACAAAAAAG